>NC_137764.1:0-161458 GCF_963264785.1 Psittacula echo
GCGCTCCCCCCACATCCTCCCCCCCCAGCCCCGCCGATGCGCCGCCGACCGCGTCCTGCGTGGGGTCGGGCATGTTGGCCAGCACCTCGGCCAGCGCCAGGCGCTGCGCCCCCTCCACCAGCCCCCCTCCGAAGAGCGCCCCCCACAGCAGCCGCCCCACAGCGCCCAGCGCCCCACCGCCGGCCCCGGCGGCGCCCCACAGCGCCCGCCCCGCGCCGCAGCCCAGCGCCCACAGCAGCTCCCGGCCCGGCCGGCGCCGCCAGCGCCGCAGCCGCCGCCACCAGCAGGCGTTGGCAGGGCCCAAGGGCCAAGCGGGCGGCGTTGGCGCGGCCTCGGCGCCGCCGCCGCCGTCGTGGTCGTGGTCGTGGTCGTGGTCGTGGTCGTGGCCGCGGGGCGGGCGCTCCTCGGAGAGGCGCGAGGCGATCTGCATCTCGAAGATGGTGTCCTCGCAGAAGCTGACGAAGAGCTCCATCTTCTCGGCCTCGCCGCCCTCGTTGACCACGTCGAAGATGAACTGGCGCTTGGACTCCTTGACCTGGATGGATGACGGCAGAGCGGTGGACGGGGTCTACCTTGCCTTCTGCAAAGCGTTTGGCACAGCCTCCCACAGCATCCTCATAGGTGAATCGAGGAAGACGTGGCCTGGATGATCAGGTAGGGAGGTGGACTGCGAACTGGCTGAAGGCTGGCAGAGAGTTGTAGTCTATGGGGCGGAGTCCAGTTGGAGGCCTGTATCTAGTGGAGTGCCTCAAGGGTCAGTATTGGGACCAGTATTATTTAATATCTTCATCAATGATTTAGATGAGGGAATTGAGTGTACTGTCAGCAAGTTTGCTGATGACACTAAGCTGGGAGGAGTGGCTGACACGCCAGAAGGCTGTGCTGCCATCCAGCGGGACCTGGACAGGCTGGAGAGTTGGGCAGGGAGTAACTTGATGAAATATAACAAGGGAAAGTGTAGAGTCCTGCATCTGGGCAGGAACAACCCCAGGTTCCAGTATAGGTTGGGGAACGACCTGTTAGAGAGTAGTGTAGGGGAGAGGGACCTGGGTGTCCTAGTGGATGGCAGGATGACCATGAGCCAACACTGTGCCCTTGTGGCCAGGAAGGACCAATGGCATCCTGGGGTGTATTAGAAGGGGGGTGGTCAGTAGGTCGAGAGAGGTCCTCCTTCCCCTCTACTCTGCCCTGGTGAGACCGCATCTGGAATATTGTGTCCAGTTCTGGGCCCCTCAGTTCAAGAAGGACAGGGACCTGCTGGGGAGAGTCCAGCGCAGGGCGACAAAGATGATGAAGGGAGTGGAGCATCTCCCTTATGAGGAAAGGCTGAGGGAGCTGGGTCTCTATAGTTTGGAGAAGAGGAGACTGCGGGGGGACCTTATTAGTGTATATAAATATATAAAGGGGGAGTGTCATGAGGATGGAGCCAGGCTCTTCTCAGTGGCAAATAATGATAGGACAAGGGGTAATGGGTATAAACTGGAACACAAGAGGTTCCACTTAAACTTGAGAAGAAACTTCTTCTCAGTGAGGGTGACAGAACACTGGAACAGGCTGCCCAGGGAGGTTGTGGAGTCTCCTTCTCTGGAGACATTCAAAACCCGCCTGGACACATTCCTGTGTAACCTTATCTAGGTGTTCCTGCTCCGGCAGGGGGATTGGACTAGATGATCTTTTGAGGTCCCTTCCAATCTCTAACATACTGTGATACTGTGAGACTGTGATACTGTGTGATGCTGTGATGCTGTGATACTGTGATGCTGTGATGCTGTGATGCTGTGATGCTGTGATGCTGTGATGCTGTGATGCTGTGATGTCTGTGATGCTGTGATGCTGTGATGCTGTGATGCTGTGATGCTGTGATGCTGTGATGCTGTGATGTCTGTGATGCTGTGATGCTGTGATGCTGTGATGCTGTGATGCTGTGATGCTGTGATGCTGTGATGCTGTGATGCTGTGATGCTGTGATGCGGTGATGCGGTGATGCGGTGATGCTGTGATGCTGTGATGCTGTGATGCTGTGATGCTGTGATGCTGTGATGCTGTGATGCTGTGATGCTGTGATGCTGTGATGCTGTGATGCTGTGATGCTGTGATGCTGTGATGCTGTGATGCTGTGATGTCTGTGATGCTGTGATGCTGTGATGCTGTGATGCTGTGATGCTGTGATGTCTGTGATGCTGTGATGCTGTGATGCTGTGATGCTGTGATGCTGTGATGCTGTGATGCTGTGATGCTGTGATGCTGTGATGCTGTGATGTCTGTGATGCTGTGATGTCTGTGATGCTGTGATGCTGTGATGCTGTGATGCTGTGATGCTGTGATGCTGTGATGCTGTGATGTCTGTGATGCTGTGATGCTGTGATGCTGTGATGCTGTGATGCTGTGATGCTGTGATGCTGTGATGCTGTGATGTCTGTGATGCTGTGATGTCTGTGATGCTGTGATGCTGTGATGCTGTGATGCTGTGATGCTGTGATGTCTGTGATGCTGTGATGCTGTGATGCTGTGATGCTGTGATGCTGTGATGCTGTGATGCTGTGATGCTGTGATACTGTGATACTGTGATGCTGTGATGCTGTGATGCTGTGATGCTGTGATACCTGCGGCATCTCCCACTGCGCCTTGTTGGCGGCGCTGATCTCGAAGTAGAGGCGCTCGATGCGCCGCGCCGCGCCCAGGATCTCGATGCGGCCCAGGAAGGGGCGGAAGTACTCCAGGATGCTGGAGGCCTGCTCGAGGAAGGTGCGCAGGCGCTGGTCGTGGGGGACGTGCTCCGAGAGGTTGGTGAGCAGCACGGCCACGTTGAAGCCGATGTCGCGCGCCGGCTCCTGGAAGCGCCCGGCGAAGGCGTCCACGTCGATCATCTCGTTCTCGTCGGCCTCGGAGCACGAGAGCAGGAACTGGATCTCGGAGGCTTCGAACTGCTTCTGGTTGTCGAGGGCCTTCTGGAAGTCCTTCTTGGAGATGAGGCCGCGCGGGTCGGTGACGGCGGCGCGGAAGGCGTCCGAGGCGGCGATGTCGCGCAGCTTGAGGAACATGTCGAAGAACTGCAGGATCATGGTGACGTTGGCCGAGGACTCCACCAGCATGTCCACCATCTGGCGCGCGATGGTGCCGTTCACCACGTTGCCTGCGGGGGGAGCGACGGCGGGGAGTGAGGGCTAAAGGGGGACGGGATGGGTTGGGGGGTTAAGGGACAATGAGGGTGGTCAATGGGACCTTGGGTGCTCAATGGGACCTTGGGTGCTCAATGAGACCTTAAGTGCTCAATGGCACTTTGGGTGGTCAGTGGCACCTTGGGTGGTCAATGGCACTTTGGGTGGTCAGTGGCACCTTGGGTGGTCAATGGCACTTTGGGTGGTCAGTGGCACCTTGGGTGGTCAATGGCACTTTGGGTGGTCAGTGGCACCTTGGGTGGTCAGTGGCACCTTGGGTGGTCAATGAGACCTTGGGTGCTCAATGGCGCCTTGGGTGGTCAATGAGACCTTGGGTGGTCAATGGCACCTTGGGTGGTCAATGAGACCTTGGGTGGTCAATGGCACCTTGGGTGCTCAATGAGACCTTGGGTGGTCAATGAGACCTTGGGTGGTCAATGAGACCTTGGGTGGTCAATGAGACCTTGGGTGCTCAATGGCACCTTGGGTGGTCAATGGGACCTTGGGTGGTCAATGGCACCTTGGGTGCTCAATGTCGCCTTGGGTGGTCAATGGGACCTTGGGTGGTCAATGGCACCTTGGGTGGTCAATGGCACCTTGGGTGCTCAATGGCACCTTGGGTGCTCAATGGCACCTTGGGTGGTCAATGGGACCTTGGGTGGTCAATGAGACCTTGGGTGCTCAATGAGACCTTGGGTGGTCAGTGGCACCTTGGGTGCTCAATGAGACCTTGGGTGGTCAATGAGACCTTGGGTGGTCAATGGGACCTTGGGTGGTCAATGAGACCTTGGGTGGTCAATGAGACCTTGGGTGGTCAATGAGACCTTGGGTGCTCAATGGCACCTTGGGTGGTCAATGGGACCTTGGGTGGTCAATGGCACCTTGGGCGGTCAATGGCGCCTTGGGTGGTCAATGGGACCTTGGGTGGTCAATGGGACCTTGGGTGGTCAATGGCACCTTGGGTGGTCAATGGCACCTTGGGTGCTCAATGAGTCCTTGGGTGGTCAATGGGACCTTGGGTGGTCAATGAGACCTTGGGTGGTCAATGAGACCTTGGGTGGTCAGTGGCACCTTGGGTGCTCAATGAGACCTTGGGTGGTCAATGAGACCTTGGGTGGTCAATGAGACCTTGGGTGGTCAATGGGACCTTGGGTGGTCAATGAGACCTTGGGTGGTCAATGGCACCTTGGGTGCTCAATGGCACCTTGGGTGGTCAATGAGACCTTGGGTGGTCAATGGCACCTTGGGTGGTCAATGGCACCTTGGGTGATCAATGAGACCTTGGGTGCTCAATGGGACCTTGGGTGCTCAATGGGACCTTGGGTGGTCAATGGCACCTTGGGTGGTCAATGAGACCTTGGGTGGTCAATGGCACCTTGGGTGGTCAATGGGACCTTGGGTGGTCAATGGGACCTTGGGTGGTCAATGGGACCTCGGGTGGTCAATGGCACCTTGGGTGCTCAATGGGACCTTGGGTGGTCAATGGGACCTTGGGTGCTCAATGGGACCTTGGGTGCTCAATGGGACCTTGGGTGCTCAAGGGCCGCCTCCCGGGCCTGCAGGGCCCCGGTGGCTGAGGGGTAGCCCCGGGGTTGGGGTGCCCCGGGGCGGGCGGTGCTGGGGCGCACCCTCGAGCAGGGAGAGCAGCATCACCACCATGTCCTTCTGCAGGTCCAGCAGCTCCTTCAGCAGCTCGATCTGGCTGGAGTTCTGCCGGGGGACATGGGGCAACGGGCTCAGCGTCAGGCCCAGGGCTCCCAGTGCTCCCATTGACTCCCATTGCCCCCATTACCCCCATTACCCCCATTCCCCCCATTGCCCCCCATTGCCCCCCATTACCCCCATTGCCCCCATTGCCCCATTGCCCCCATTGCCCCCATTGCCCCCCATTGCCCCCATTGTCCCCATTGCCCCCCTTTACCCCCATTACCACCATTGCCCCCCATTGCCCCCATTGTCCCCATTGCCCCCATTGCCCCATTGCCCCCATTGTCCCCATTGCCCCCATAGCCCCCATTGCCCCCATTGCCCCCATTGCCCCCCATTGCCCCATTGTCCCCATCGCCCCCATAGCCCCACTGTCCCCATTGCCCCCATCGCCCCCACTGCCACCCATTGTCCCCATTGTCCCCATTGCCCCCATTGCCCCCATTGCCCCATTGTCCCCATCGCCCCCATTGCCCCCATTGCCCCCATTGCCCCCATTGCCCCCACTGCCCCCATTGTCCCCATCGCCCCCATAGCCCCACTGTCCCCATTGCCCCCATCGCCCCCACTGCCACCCATTGTCCCCATTGTCCCCATTGCCCCCATTGCCCCCATTGCCCCATTGTCCCCATCGCCCCCATTGCCCCACTGTCCCCATTGCCCCCATTGCCCCCACTGCCCCCATTGTCCCCATCGCCCCCATTGCCCCACTGTCCCCATTGCCCCCATTGCCCCCATTGCCCCCATAGCCCCCATTAGCCCCATTGCCCCCATTGTCCCCATTACCCCCATTGCCCCCAGTGCCTCCCAGTGCTCCCAGTGCCCACCTGGGCCAGTTTCTTCATCATGTGTGCGAAGACGTGGAGGAAGCCGATGACGGCGTCCCAAAGGCGGCTGTGGGCCAGGCTCTGCTGGTTCCCTGTGCATGGGCCCTGCAGGGACAGCCCATGGGGACATTGGGGACATTGGGGGCATTGGGGGCATTGGGGGCATTGGGGACATTGGGGGCATTGGGGACATTGGGGGCATTGGGGGCATTGGGGGCATTGGGGGCATTGGGGACATTGGGGGCATTGGGGGCATTGGGGGCATTGGGGACATTGGGGGCATTGGGGACATTGGGGGCATTGGGGGCATTGGGGACATTGGGGGCATTGGGGGCATTGGGGGCATTGGGGGCATTGGGGACATTGGGGGCATTGGGGACATTGGGGGCATTGGGGGCATTGGGGACATTGGGGGCATTGGGGGCATTGGGGGCATTGGGGACATTGGGGGCATTGGGGACATTGGGGGCATTGGGGGCATTGGGGACATTGGGGACATTGGGGGCATTGGGGGCATTGGGGGCATTGGGGACATTGGGGGCATTGGGGGCATTGGGGACATTGGGGGCATTGGGGACATTGGGGACATTGGGGGCATTGGGGGCATTGGGGACATTGGGGACATTGGGGGCATTGGGGGCATTGGGGGCATTGGGGGCATTGGGGACATTGGGGGCATTGGGGGCATTGGGGGCATTGGGGACATTGGGGGCATTGGGGGCATTGGGGACATTGGGGACATTGGGGGCATTGGGGACATTGGGGGCATTGGGGGCATTGGGGGCATTGGGGGCATTGGGGACATTGGGGACACTGGGGGCATTGGGGACCTCCCATGGCCATCAGGGTCTTTGGGGACCCCTGGAGTCTATGAGGTCGATGGGGTCCATGGGGTCTATGGGACCCATAAGCTCTATGGGGCCTATGGGGTCCATGGGGTCTAAGGGGCCCACGGGGTCTATGGGGTCTCTATGAGTTCCATGATGTCCATGGTGTCTATGGTGTCCATGGAGTCTATAGGGTCTACAGGGTCTCTGGGGCCCATGGTGTCTCTGGGGCCCATGGTGTCCATGGTGTCCATGGTGCCCATGGTGCCCATGGTGTGTGTGGGGCCCATGGTGTGTGTGGGGCCCATGGTCTCCATGGTGTCCATGGTGTCTATGGTGTCTATGGGTCCCATGGTGTCCATGGTGCCCATGGTGTCCATGGTGTGTGTGGGGCCCATGGTGTCCATGGTGCCCATGGTGTGTGTGGGGCCCATGGGGCCCGTGGTGCCCATGGTGTGTGTGGGGCCCATGGGGCCCGTGGTGCCCATGGTGTGTGTGGGGCCCATGGTGCCCATGGTGCCCATGGTGTGTGTGGGGCCCATGGTGCCCATGGTGTGTGTGGGGCCCATGGTGCCCATGGTGCCCATGGTGTGTGTGGGGCCCATGGTCTCCATGGTGCCCATGGTGTGTGTGGGGCCCATGGGGCCCATGGTGTGTGTGGGGCCCATGGTGCCCATGGTGCCCATGGTGTGTGTGGGGCCCATGGGGCCCGTGGTGCCCATGGTGTGTGTGGGGCCCGTGGTGCCCATGGTGTGTGTGGGGCCCATGGTGCCCATGGTGTGTGTGGGGCCCATGGTGCCCATGGTGCCCATGGTGTGTGTGGAGCCCATGGTGCCCATGGTGTGTGTGGGGCCCATGGGGCCCATGGTGCCCATGGTGTGTGTGGGGCCCATGGGGCCCATGGTGCCCATGGTGTGTGTGGGGCCCGTGGTGCCCATGGTGTGTGTGGGGCCCATGGTGCCCGTGGTGCCCATGGTGTGTGTGGGGCCCATGGGGCCCGTGGTGCCCATGGTGTGTGTGGGGCCCGTGGTGCCCATGGTGTGTGTGGGGCCCATGGTGCCCGTGGTGCCCATGGTGTGTGTGGGGCCCATGGTGCCCGTGGTGCCCATGGTGTGTGTGGGGCCCATGGGGCCCGTGGTGTGTGTGGGGCCCATGGGGCCCGTGGGGCTCACCTGGATGTACTCGGTGAGGCTGTTGAAGACCTGCTTGGCCACGGCCATGGCCTTGGAGAAGTTGCGCTTCCCGTGCTCGTCGATCACCTCCTTCCCCGAGTAGTACCAATAGAAGTCACTGATGGACTCCTGCAGTGGGGCACCCCCCAGCGACCGTCACACGCGGCCCTAGGGGGCCCTAGGGGGCCCTATGGCTCCCTATGGGGCCCTATGGCTCCCTATGGGGCCCTCGGGGGCACCTGCAGGCGCAGCAGGTAGTCCACGGTGCAGATGATGATGTTGATGGTGGTCGTGTTCCCCGTCTGCGTCCGCAGGTAGTTCTGGAAGTCTGGGGGGGCAACGGGGTCAGCCCAGCCCCATAGCCCTGCCCCATAGCCCTGCCCCATAACCCAGCCCCATAACCCAGCCCCATAACCCAGCCCCATAGCCCAGCCCCGTAACCCAGCCCCATAACCGAGCCCCATAGCCCTACCCCATAACCCAGCCCCATAACCCAGCCCCATAGCCCTACCCCATAACCCAGCCCCATAACCCAGCCCCATAGCCCTACCCCATAACCCAGCCCCATAGCCCAGCCCCATAGCCCTGCCCCATAACCCAGCCCCATAACCCAGCCCCATAGCCCAGCCCCATAGCCCAGCCCCATAACCCAGCCCCATAACCGAGCCCCATAGCCCTACCCCATAACCCAGCCCCATAACCCAGCCCCATAGCCCTACCCCATAACCCAGCCCCATAACCCAGCCCCATAGCCCTACCCCATAACCCAGCCCCATAACCCAGCCCCATAGCCCTACCCCATAACCCAGCCCCATAGCCCAGCCCCATAGCCCTGCCCCATAACCCAGCCCCATAACCCAGCCCCATAGCCCAGCCCCATAGCCCTGCCCCATAACCCAGCCCCATAACCCAGCCCCATAGCCCTACCCCATAACCCAGCCCCATAACCCAGCCCCATAGCCCAGCCCCATAACCCAGCCCCATAACCCAGCCCCATAGCCCTACCCCATAACCCAGCCCCATAACCCAGCCCCATAGCCCTGCCCCATAACCCAGCCCCATAACCCAGCCCCATAGCCCAGCCCCATAGCCCTGCCCCATAACCCAGCCCCATAACCCAGCCCCATAGCCCTACCCCATAACCCAGCCCCATAACCCAGCCCCATAGCCCTACCCCATAACCCAGCCCCATAGCCCAGCCCCATAGCCCTGCCCCATAACCCAGCCCCATAACCCAGCCCCATAGCCCTACCCCATAACCCAGCCCCATAACCCAGCCCCATAACCCAGCCCCATAGCCCTACCCCATAACCCAGCCCCATAGCCCAGCCCCATAGCCCTGCCCCATAACCCAGCCCCATAACCCAGCCCCATAGCCGAGCCCCATAGCCCTACCCCATAACCCAGCCCCATAACCCAGCCCCATAGCCCTACCCCATAACCCAGCCCCATAACCCAGCCCCATAGCCCTACCCCATAACCCAGCCCCATAGCCCAGCCCCATAGCCCTGCCCCATAACCCAGCCCCATAGCCCAGCCCCATAACCCAGTCCCATAGCCCTACCCCATAACCCAGCCCCATAGCCCTACCCCATAACCCAGCCCCATAGCCCAGCCCCATAGCCCTGCCCCATAACCCAGCCCCATAACCCAGCCCCATAGCCCAGCCCCATAGCCCAGCCCCATAACCCAGCCCCATAACCGAGCCCCATAGCCCTACCCCATAACCCAGCCCCATAACCCAGCCCCATAGCCCTACCCCATAACCCAGCCCCATAACCCAGCCCCATAGCCCTACCCCATAACCCAGCCCCATAACCCAGCCCCATAGCCCTACCCCATAACCCAGCCCCATAGCCCAGCCCCATAGCCCTGCCCCATAACCCAGCCCCATAACCCAGCCCCATAGCCCAGCCCCATAGCCCTGCCCCATAACCCAGCCCCATAACCCAGCCCCATAGCCCTGCCCCATAACCCAGCCCCATAACCCAGCCCCATAGCCCAGCCCCATAACCCAGCCCCATAACCCAGCCCCATAGCCCTACCCCATAACCCAGCCCCATAACCCAGCCCCATAGCCCTGCCCCATAACCCAGCCCCATAACCCAGCCCCATAGCCCAGCCCCATAGCCCTGCCCCATAACCCAGCCCCATAACCCAGCCCCATAGCCCTACCCCATAACCCAGCCCCATAACCCAGCCCCATAGCCCTACCCCATAACCCAGCCCCATAGCCCAGCCCCATAGCCCTGCCCCATAACCCAGCCCCATAACCCAGCCCCATAGCCCTACCCCATAACCCAGCCCCATAACCCAGCCCCATAACCCAGCCCCATAGCCCTACCCCATAACCCAGCCCCATAGCCCAGCCCCATAGCCCTGCCCCATAACCCAGCCCCATAACCCAGCCCCATAGCCGAGCCCCATAGCCCTACCCCATAACCCAGCCCCATAACCCAGCCCCATAGCCCTACCCCATAACCCAGCCCCATAACCCAGCCCCATAGCCCTACCCCATAACCCAGCCCCATAGCCCAGCCCCATAGCCCTGCCCCATAACCCAGCCCCATAGCCCAGCCCCATAACCCAGTCCCATAGCCCTACCCCATAACCCAGCCCCATAGCCCAGCCCCATAGCCCAGCCCCATAACCCAGCCCCATAGCCCTGCCCCATAGCCCCATAGCCCAGCCCCATAGCCCTGCCCCATAGCCCCAGGCTCCCACCGTTGTTGTGGCCCTCGCAGAGCAGCTGCAGCAGGCGGAAGAGGTCCCGCGTGAACTCATCGTCCGACATCACCTTCTCCCCTAGGGCACGGGGGGCGCGTGTGGGGCAGGCGTGGGGCAGGGGGGCACGGGGGCGGGGCACAGAGGGGGACAATGGGGACCCCACAGGGTGACAATGGGGACCCCATAGGGTGACAATGGGGACCCTATAGGGTGACAATGGGGACCCCATAGGGTGACAATGGGGACCCTATAGGGTGACAATGGGGACACCACAGGGTGACAATGGGGACCCTACAGGGTGACAATGGGGACCCTATAGGGTGACAACGGGGACCCCATAGGGTGACAATGGGGACCCTATAGGGTGACAATGGGGACCCCATAGGGTGACAATGGGGACCCTATAGGGTGACAATGGGGACACCACAGGGTGACAATGGGGACCCTACAGGGTGACAATGGGGACCCTATAGGGTGACAACGGGGACCCCATAGGGTGACAATGGGGACCCCATAGGGTGACAATGGGGACACCACAGGGTGACAATGGGGACCCTATAGGGTGACAATGGGGACACCACAGGGTGACAATGGGGACCCCATAGGGTGACAATGGGGACACCACAGGGTGACAATGGGGACCCTACAGGGTGACAATGGGGACCCCACAGGGTGACAATGGGGACCCCATAGGGTGACAATGGGGACACCACAGGGTGACAATGGGGACCCTATAGGGTGACAACGGGGACCCCATAGGGTGACAATGGGGACCCCATAGGGTGACAACGGGGACCCCATAGGGTGACAATGGGGACCCTATAGGGTGACAATGGGGACCCCATAGGGTGACAATGGGGACCCTATACGGTGACAATGGGGACCCCATAGGGTGACAATGGGGACCCTATAGGGTGACAATGGGGACACCACAGGGTGACAATGGGGACCCTATAGGGTGACAATGGGGACACCACAGGGAGACAATGGGGACCCTATAGGGTGACAATGGGGACACCACAGGGTGACAATGGGGACCCTATAGGGTGACAATGGGGACACCACAGGGTGACAATGGGGACCCCATAGGGTGACAACGGGGACCCCATAGGGTGACAATGGGGACCCTATAGGGTGACAATGGGGACCCCATAGGGTGACAATGGGGACCCCATAGGGTGACAACGGGGACCCTATAGGGTGACAATGGGGACCCTATAGGGTGACAACGGGGACCCTACAGGGTGACAATGGGGACCCTATAGGGTGACAATGGGGACCCCATAGGGTGACAATGGGGACCTCACAGGGTGACAATGGGGACCCCATAGGGTGACAATGGGGACCCTATAGGGTGACAATGGGGACCCCATAGGGTGACAATGGGGACCCTATAGGGTGACAATGGGGACCCCATAGGGTGACAATGGGGACCCTATAGGGTGACAATGGGTACCCTATAGGGTGACAACGGGGACCCTACAGGGTGACAATGGGGACCCCATAGGGTGACAATGGGGACCCCACAGGGTGACAATGGGGACCCCATAGGGTGACAATGGGGACCCTATAGGGTGACAATGGGGACCCCATAGGGTGACAATGGGGACCTTATAGGGTGACAATGGGGACACCACAGGGAGACAATGGGGACCCTATAGGGTGACAATGGGGACACCACAGGGTGACAATGGGGACCCTATAGGGTGACAACGGGGACCCTACAGGGTGACAATGGGGACCCCATAGGGTGACAATGGGGACATCACAGGGTGACAACGGGAACCCTATAGTGTGACAGTGGGGACCCCACAGGGTGACAATGGGGACCCTACAGGGTGACAATGGGGACCCCATAGGGTGACAATGGGGACACCACAGGGTGACAACGGGAACCCTATAGTGTGACAGTGGGGACCCCATAGGGTGACAATGGGGACCCTATAGGGTGACAATGGGGACCCCATAGGGTGCAGGGTGTTAGCATGGGGGGGGGGCCGCAGGACCAGGGGGGCACAGGCAGGACCAGGCAATGGTGGGGGGACACTGGGGGGTGACAGCCAGGGGACACCCCACAGACCCCATAGACCCCATAGACCCTGTGGTGACGCCCCATAGACACTGCAGGGCCCCCCTATAGACCCCACTGACCCTATGGTAATACTGCCTAGCCCTATAGCCTCAATAGCCCCTATAGCCCCCATAGCCCTGAGAGCACCTATACCCCCTATAGACCCCATAGCCCCTATAGCCCCCTACAGACTCCATAACCCCTACAGCCCTTATAGGCCCCGTAGCCCTATAGCCCTATAGGCCCTATAGCCCCTATAGGCCCCATAGCGTCTATAGCCCCTATGTTCCCCTTATAGCCCCCATAAACCCTATAGCCCCTATATTCCCCTACAGCTCACATAGCCCCTATAGCCCTCATAGCCCCTATAGCCCCCTACAGCCCACATAGCCCCTATAGCCCTCATAGCCCCTATATCCCCCTACAGCTCACATAGCCCCTATAGCCCTCATAGCCCCTATAGCCCCCTACAGCCCACATAGCCCCTATAGCCCTCATAGCCCCTATAGCCCCCTACAGCTCACATAGCCCCTATAGCCCTCATAGCCCCTATATCCCCCTACAGCCCACATAGCCCCTATAGCCCTCATAGCCCCTATAGCCCCCTACAGCTCACATAGCCCCTATAGCCCTCATAGCCCCTATAGCCCCCTACAGCCCACATAGCCCCTATAGCCCTCATAGCCCCTATATCCCCCTACAGCCCACATAGCCCCTATAGCCCTCATAGCCCCTATATCCCCCTACAGCTCACATAGCCCCTATAGCCCTCATAGCCCCTATAGCCCCCTACAGCTCACATAGCCCCTATAGCCCTCATAGCCCCTATAGCCCCCTACAGCCCACATAGCCCCTATAGCCCTCATAGCCCCTATATCCCCCTACAGCTCACATAGCCCCTATAGCCCTCATAGCCCCTATAGCCCCCTACAGCCCACATAGCCCCTATAGCCCTCATAGCCCCTATAGCCCCCTACAGCCCACATAGCCCCTATAGCCCTCATAGCCCCTATATCCCCCTACAGCCCACATAGCCCCTATAGCCCTCATAGCCCCTATATCCCCCTACAGCCCACATAGCCCCTATAGCCCTCATAGCCCCTATAGCCCCCTACAGCCCACATAGCCCCTATAGCCCTCATAGCCCCTATAGCCCCCTACAGCCCACATAGCCCCTATAGCCCTCATAGCCCCTATAGCCCCCTATAGCCCCCAGTGAGGGTATTTACCATTGTCTCGGCTGACTGCACCAGGAGCCAGGGTGGGAAGAGAAGGGAGAGAGGAGGTGAGCAGGGGGGCAATGGGGGTTGGGGGTCAGTGGGGTTTGGGGGTCAATGGGGTTGGGGGGTCAATGGGGTTTGGGGGGTCAATGGGGTTGGGGGTCAATGGGGTTGGGGGTCAATGGGGTTTGGGGGTCAATGGGGTTGGGGGTCAACGGGGTTTGGGGGTCAGTTGGGTTGGGGGTCAATGGGGTTGGGGGTCAATGGGGTTGGGGGTCAGTGGGTTTTGGGGGTCAATGGGGTTGGGGGTCAATGGGGTTGGGGGTCAATGGGGTTTGCGGGGTCAGTGGGGTTGGGGGTCAATGGGGTTTGGGGGTCAATGGGGTTGGGGGTCAATGGGGTTGGGGGTCAATGGGGTTTGGGGGTCAATGGGGTTGGGGGGTCAATGGGGTTTGGGGTCAGTGGGGTTGGGGGTCAATGGGGTTTGGGGGTCAATGGGGTTGGGGGTCAATGGGGTTGGGGGTCAATGGGGTTTGGGGGTCAATGGGGTTTGGGGGTCAATGGGGTTGGGGGTCAATGGGGTTTGGGGGTCAATGGGGTTGGGGGTCAATGGGGTTTGGGGGTCAATGGGGTTGGGGGGTCAATGGGGTTTGGGGTCAGTGGGGTTGGGGGTCAATGGGGTTGGGGGTCAATGGGGTTTGGGGTCAATGGGGGTTGGGGGTCAATGGGGTTGGGGGTCAATGGGGTTTGGGGTCAGTGGGGTTGGGGGTCAGTGGGGTTGGGGGTCAATGGGGTTGGGGGTCAATGGGGGTTGGGGTCATTGGGGGTTGGGGGTCAATGGGGTTGGGGGTCAGTGGGGTTGGGGGTCAGTGGGGTTGGGGGTCAATGGGGTTGGGGGTCAATTGGGTTTGGGGGGTCAATGGGGTTGGGGATCAATTGGGTTTGGGGGGTCAATGGGGTTTGGGGTCAGTTGGGGTTGGGGGTCAGTGGGGTTGGGGGTCAATGGGGTTGGGGGGTCAGTGGGGTTGGGGGTCAATGAGGTTTGCGGGGTCAGTGGGGTTGGGGGTCAATGGCTTTGGGGGTCAATTGGGTTTGGGGGTCAGTGACAGATGGGGGGGTCGGGGGTTAGGGTTAGGGTTCAGGTTCGGGTCCCACAGGTGCTGTGTGTTCTATGGGTCCCATGGGTGCTGTGGGTGCTGTGTGTCCCATGGGTTCTATGGGTGCTGTGGGTGCTGTGTGTCCCATGGGTGCTGTGGGTGCTGTGTGTCCCATGGGTGCTGTGGGTGCTGTGTGTCCCATGGGTTCTATGGGTGCTGTGGGTGCTGTGGGTGCTATGGGTGCTGTGGGTGCTGTGGGTGCTGTGGGTGCTGTGGGTGCTGTGGGTGCTGTGTGTCCCATGGGTGCTGTGGGTGCTATGGGTGCTGTGGGTGCTGTGGGTGCTGTGGGTGCTGTGGGTGCTGTGGGTGCTGTGTGTCCCATGGGTGCTGTGTGTCCCATGGGTGCTGTGGGTGCTGTGGGTGCTGTGTGTCCCATGGGTGCTGTGGGTGCTGTGGGTGCTGTGGGTGCTATGGGTGCTGTGGGTGCTGTGGGTGCTATGGGTGCTGTGGGTGCTGTGGGTGCTGTGGGTGCTGTGGGTGCTGTGTGTCCCATGGGTGCTGTGGGTGCTATGGGTGCTATGGGTGCTGTGGGTGCTGTGGGTGCTGTGGGTGCTGTGGGTGCTGTGGGTGCTATGGGTGCTGTGGGTGCTGTGGGTGCTGTGTGTCCCATGGGTGCTGTGGGTGCTATGGGTGCTGTGGGTGCTGTGGGTGCTGTGTGTCCCATGGGTGCTGTGGGTGCTATGGGTGCTGTGGGTGCTATGGGTGCTGTGGGTGCTGTGTGTCCCATGGGTGCTGTGTCCCATGGGTCCCATGGGTGCTCCGGCCGCACTCACTGGTCCCGTCCTCCGTCACCATCCCCAGCCCCATGGCCTTGTTCTGCCGCTCGAAGGCGTTGAGGTCCAGGACACTGCGGGGACAGGGGCAGGATGGGACCCAACCCCCCCCATTCCCAAGGGAGCAGCCCCATTCCCACGGGATCAGCCCCATTCCCAAGAGATCAGCCCCATTCCCAAGGGAGCAGCCCCATTCCCACGGGATCAGCCCCATTCCCAAGGGATCAGCCCCATTCCCATGGGATCAGCCCCATTCCCAAGGGATCAGCCCCATTCCCAAGGGAGCAGCCCCATTCCCACGGGATCAGCCCCATTCCCAAGGGATCAGCCCCATTCCCATGGGATCAGCCCCATTCCCAAGGGATCAGCCCCATTCCCAAGGGAGCAGCCCCATTCCCATGGGATCAGCCCCATTCCCAAGGGAGCAGCCCCATTCCCACGGGATCAGCCCCATTCCCAAGGGATCAGCCCCATTCCCATGGGATCAGCCCCATTCCCAAGGGATCAGCCCCATTCCCAAGGGAGCAGCCCCATTCCCATGGGATCAGCCCCATTCCCAAGGGAGCAGCCCCATTCCCACGGGATCAGCCCCATTCCCAAGGGATCAGCCCCATTCCCAAGGGATCAGCCCCATTCCCAAGGGATCAGCCCCATTCCCAAGGGAGCAGCCCCATTCCCATGGGATCAGCCCCATTCCCATGGGATCAGCCCCATTCCCACGGGATCAGCCCCATTCCCAAGGGATCAGCCCCATTCCCAAGGGAGCAGCCCCATTCCCACGGGATCAGCCCCATTCCCAAGGGATCAGCCCCATTCCCAAGGGCGCAGCCCCATTCCCACGGGGTCAGCCCCATTCCCAAGGGAGCAGCCCCATTCCCAAGGGATCAGCCCCATTCCCATGGGATCAGCCCCATTCCCAAGGGAGCAGCCCCATTCCCACGGGATCAGCCCCATTCCCAAGGGAGCAGCCCCATTCCCAAGGGAGCAGCCCCATTCCCAAGGGATCAGCCCCATTCCCAAGGGCGCAGCCCCATTCCCACGGGATCAGCCCCATTCCCAAGGGATCAGCCCCATTCCCAAGGGATCAGCCCCATTCCCACGGGATCAGCCCCATTCCCAAGGGCGCAGCCTCACCTGCAGGTCTGCATCAGGGCCTGGATGCTCTGGAAGAAGCCAACCTCGTGCTTCTCCTTCAGGTAATCCAGCATTTTCTATGGAACACACATGGAACACGCATGGAACATGCATGGAACACACATGGAACACGCATGGACACACATGGAACATGCATGGACACGCATGGAACTCGCATGGACACACATGGAACACGGATGGAACACGCATGGAACACGCATGGAACACGCATGGAACACGCATGGACACACATGGAACATGCATGGACACACATGGCACACGCATGGACACACATGGAACACGGATGGAACACGCATGGAACACGCATGGAACATGCATGGAACACGCATGGAACATGCATGGACACACATGGCACACGCATGCACACACATGGAACACACATGGAACATGCATGGACACACATGGAACTCGCATGGAATACGCATGGACACACATGGCACACACATGGCACACACGGCACACGCATGGCATACGCATGGAACACGCATGGACACACATGGCACACGCATGGACACACATGGAACACACATGGAACATGCATGGACACACATGGCACACGCATGGACACACATGGAACACACATGGAACACGCATGGAACACGCATGGAACATGCATGGACACACATGGCACACGCATGGACACACATGGAACACACATGGAACATGCATGGACACACATGGAACTCGCATGGAACACGCATGGACACACATGGAACATGCATGGACACACATGGAACACACATGGAACATGCATGGACACACATGGAACTCGCATGGAACACGCATGGACACACATGGCACACACATGGCACACGCATGGCACACGCATGGCACACACATGGCACACGCATAGCACACGCATAGCACACGCATGGACACACATGGCACACACATGGCACACGCATGGCACACGCATGGCACACACATGGCACACGCATGGCACACGCATGGCACACACATGGCACACGCATAGCACACGCATGGACACACGCATGGCACACACATGGCACACGCATAGCACACGCATGGACACACATGGCACACACATGGCACACGCAGGAAACACGCATGGACACGCATGGAACACGCCTGAAGCTGCGCGTTGCCCGGTACCTGCTGCACGTCCGCGTTGCCCCCGTTGAGGATGGAGATTCCCAACTTGAGCGTGGAGGAAACCATGGAACTGCGCTCGCCTGCGGAGACAGCGCCGGCACTGGGGATGCTCCATGGCCCCCATACCCCATACCCCATATCCCATATCCCATACCCCATACCCCATATCCCATATCCCATACCCCATACCCCATACCCCATACCCCATATCCCATATCCCATACCCCATATCCCATATCCCATATCCCATACCCCATATCCCATACCCCATATCCCATACCCCATATCCCATATCCCATATCCCATACCCCATATCCCATACCCCATACCCCATACCCCATATCCCATACCCCATATCCCATATCCCATACCCCATACCCCATATCCCATACCCCATACCCCATATCCCATACCCCATATCCCATACCCCATACCCCATACCCCATATCCCATACCCCATATCCCATATCCCATACCCCATACCCCATATCCCATACCCCATACCCCATATCCCATACCCCATACCCCATACCCCATACCCCATACCCCATATCCCATACCCCATATCCCATATCCCATACCCCATACCCCATACCCCATACCCCATACCCCATATCCCATACCCCATACCCCATATCCCATATCCCATACCCCATATCCCATACCCCATATCCCATACCCCATACCCCATACCCCATATCCCATACCCCATATCCCATATCCCATACCCCATACCCCATATCCCATACCCCATGCCCCATATCCCATACCCCATACCCCATACCCCATATCCCATACCCCATATCCCATACCCCATACCCCATACCCCATACCCCATATCCCATACCCCATACCCCATACCCCATACCCCATATCCCATATCCCATATCCCATATCCCATATCCCATACCCCATATCCCATACCCCATACCCCATGCCCCATATCCCATACCCCATATCCCATATCCCATACCCCATACCCCATACCCCATACCCCATATCCCATACCCCATACCCCATACCCCATATCCCATACCCCATACCCCATACCCCATACCCCATATCCCATACCCCATACCCCATATCCCATATCCCATATCCCATACCCCATATCCCATACCCCATACCCCATATCCCATACCCCATATCCCATACCCCATACCCCATGCCCCATATCCCATACCCCATACCCCATATCCCATACCCCATACCCCATACCCCATACCCCATATCCCATACCCCATACCCCATACCCCATATCCCATATCCCATATCCCATACCCCATATCCCATACCCCATACCCCATGCCCCATATCCCATACCCCATACCCCATACCCCATATCCCATATCCCATATCCCATACCCCATATCCCATACCCTTGCAGGCACTGATCATCTGCAGCACCATCTCAGCTGCCCCCCGTGTGTGCAGCCGGGCCTGCTGGTAGAGCAGCTTCTGCTTCTCCATCTCCTTCTCCTATGGGATCATAGGGGCCATACGGGATCATTGGGGCCATATGGGCTCATAGGGTCTGTATGGGCTCATTGGGTCTATATGGGCTCACTGGGTCCATATGGGCTCATAGGGTCCATATGGGCTCATAGGGTCTATACAGGCTCATAGGGTCTATACGGGCTCATAGGGTCTATATGGGCTCACTGGGTCCATATAGGCTCATAGGGTCTATATGGGCTCATAGGGTCCATATGGGCTCATAGGGTCTATACGGGCTCATAGGGTCCATACGGGCTCATAGGGTCTATATGGGCTCATAGGGTCCATATGGGCTCATAGGGTCTATACGGGCTCATAGGGTCCATACAGGCTCATAGGGTCTATACGGGCTCATAGGGTCCATATGGGCTCATAGGGTCTATACGGGCTCATAGGGTCTATACGGGCTCATAGGGTCCATATGGGCTCATAGGGTCTATACGGGCTCATAGGGTCTATATGGGCTCATAGGGTCTATACGGGCTCATAGGGTCTATATGGGCTCATAGGGTCCATATGGGCTCATAGGGTCCATATGGGCTCATAGGGTCTATATGGGCTCATAGGGTCTATACGGGCTCATAGGGTCTATACGGGCTCATAGGGTCCATATGGGCTCATAGGGTCTATACGGGCTCATAGGGTCCATATGGGCTCATAGGGTCCATATGGGCTCATAGGGTCTATATGGGCTCATAGGGTCCACATGGGCTCATAGGGTCTATATGGGCTCATAGGGTCCATATGGGCTCATAGGGTCCATATGGGCTCATAGGGTCTATATGGGCTCATAGGGTCTATATGGGCTCATAGGGTCTATACGGGCTCATAGGGTCCATATGGGCTCATAGGGTCTATACGGGCTCATAGGGTCCATATGGGCTCATAGGGTCTATACGGGCTCATAGGGTCCATATGGGCTCATAGGGTCCATATGGGCTCATAGGGTCTATACGGGCTCATAGGGTCCATATGGGCTCATAGGGTCCATATGGGCTCATAGGGTCCATATGGGCTCATAGGGTCTATACGGGCTCATAGGGTCTATATGGGCTCATAGGGTCTATACGGGCTCATAGGGTCCATATGGGCTCATAGGGTCTATATGGGCTCATAGGGTCCATATGGGCTCATAGGGTCTATATGGGCTCATAGGGTCCATATGGGCTCATAGGGTCTATATGGGCTCATAGGGTCCATATGGGCTCATAGGGTCTATATGGGCTCATAGGGTCCATATGGGCTCATAGGGTCCATATGGGCTCATAGGGTCTATATGGGCTCATAGGGTCCATATGGGCTCATAGGGTCTATATGGGCTCATAGGGTCTATATGGGCTCATAGCGTCCATATGGGCTCATAGGGTCTATACGGGCTCATAGGGTCCATAGGGTCCATGGGTGCCAGGGGCTCCCACCTCGAAGGAATCCTCTGCTTCTTCCTCCCCTTTCTCCTCCTCCTCTTCCTCCTCCTCCTCCTCCTCCTCAATGTGGCAGCTCTGAACGGGGCGAGGCCTCAGTCCCCTATGGAGGGCACCGGGGCCCTGCCCCACACTTGGGGGTCCGGGGGGGGGCCTCCAGGGCGCTATGGGGCAGGACCCACCTTGGCCATGATGCCCGCATAGGCCATGTACAAGTGGTCGCTCTCCAGTTTGCTGCAGGGGTCGGGGGGGGGGACAGATGGGGGGGTCCCTCTGAGCCCCCCAACCCTGACAGGACCCCCCCAACCCAAGGGGATGCCCCCGGATCAAAGAGGGACCCCGAAACCAAAGGAGCCCCAATCGCAAAGGATCCCCAATTCCCAATGGGTCCCCCCATTCCCAATGGATCCCATTCCCAATGGATCCCCCCATTCCCAATGGATCCCCCCATTCCCAATCCCCTCCCCCATTCCCAATGGACTCCCCCAATTCCCAACCTCCCCCATTGCCAATGGATCCCCCCCATTCCCAATGGGTCCCCCCATTCCCAATCCCCTCCCCCATTCCCAATGGACTCCCCCAATTCCCAACCTCCCCCATTGCCAATGGATCCCCCCCATTCCCAATGGATCCCCCCCATTCCCAATGGATCCCATTCCCAATGGATCCCCCCTATGGCCAATGGATCCGCCCATTCCCAATGGATCCCCCCATTCCCAATCCCCTCCCCCATTCCCAATGGACTCCCCCAATTCCCAACCTCCCCCATTGCCAATGGATCCCCCCCATTCCCAATGGATCCCCCCCATTCCCAATGGATCCCATTCCCAATGGATCCCCCCATTCCCAATGGATCCCATTCCCAATGGATCCCCCCATTCCCAATGGATCCCCCCCATTCCCAATGGATCCCATTCCCAACGGATCCCGTTCCCAGTGGATCCCATTCCCAATGGATCCCACTCCCAATGGATCCCCCCCATTCCCAATGGAACCCATTCCCAATGGATCCCCCCATTCCCAATGGATCCCACCTGCCCTCGGTCAGTGCCGTGCGGCTGAAGTGCAGCACGAGCTGATGGAGCGGATCCGGCTTCTTCTCCTCCTCCTCCTCCTCCTCCTCCTCCTCCTGCCCCGACTTCTACCCCGGGGCACCCCAATGGGCTCAGGGGGGGTCCCCAAGCCCGGGGCAGCCCAATGGGGTTTAAAAGGGGGGGGTCCCCAAGCCCGGGGTAGCCCAAGGGGGTTGAGGTGCGGGGGGGTCCCCAGGCCCGGGGCAGCCCAAGGGGGTTGGGGTGCGGGGGGGTTCCCAGGCCCGGGGTAGCCCAAGGGGGTTGAGGTGCGGGGGGGGCCCAGGCCCGGGGCAGCCCAAGGGGGTTGAGGTGCGGGGGGGGCCCCAGGCCCGGGGCAGCCCAAGGGGGTTGAGGTGCGGGGGGGTCCCCAGGCCCGGGGCAGCCCAAGGGGGTTGAGGTGCGGGGGGGGCCCCAGGCCCGGGGCAGCCCAAGGGGGTTGGGGTGCGGGGGGGGCCTCACCGCGAGGTCGTCGATCATGCGGTCCTCGAAGGGGTGCTCCTGCGGGAGCAGCCACAGGAGCTTGTAGGCCTCCAGGAAGAGGTTACAGGCGCGGTGCCTGCGGGACCAGCGCCCTCCGGGTCACCCCGGTTCTTCCCAGTTCATCCCAGTTCATCCCGGTTCACCCCAGTTCATCCCAGTTCACCCCAGTTCACCCCAGTTCACCCCAGTTCATCCCAGTTCATCCCAGTTCACCCCAGTTCATCCCAGTTCACCCCGGTTCACCCCAGTTCATCCCAGTTCACCCCAGTTCACCCCAGTTCACCCCAGTTCATCCCAGTTCATCCCGGTTCACCCCAGTTCACCCCAGTTCATCCCAGTTCACCCCGGTTCATCCCGGTTCACCCCAGTTCATCCCAGTTCATCCCAGTTCACCCCAGTTCATCCCAGTTCACCCCAGTTCACCCCGGTTCACCCCAGTTCATCCCAGTTCACCCCAGTTCATCCCAGTTCACCCCGGTTCACCCCAGTTCATCCCAGTTCACCCCAGTTCACCCCAGTTCACCCCAGTTCATCCCAGTTCATCCCGGTTCACCCCAGTTCACCCCAGTTCATCCCAGTTCACCCCAGTTCATCCCGGTTCACCCCAGTTCACCCCAGTTCATCCCAGTTCATCCCAGTTCACCCCAGTTCATCCCAGTTCATCCCAGTTCATCCCAGTTCACCCCAGTTCATCCCGGTTCACCCCAGTTCATCCCAGTTCACCCCAGTTCATCCCAGTTCATCCCAGTTCACCCCAGTTCATCCCAGTTCATCCCAGTTCATCCCAGTTCACCCCAGTTCATCCCGGTTCACCCCAGTTCATCCCAGTTCATCCCAGTTCATCCCAGTTCATCCCAGTTCACCCCAGTTCACCCCAGTTCATCCCGGTTCACCCCAGTTCATCCCGGTTCATCCCAGTTCACCCCGGTTCATCCCAGTTCACCCCAGTTCATCCCAGTTCATCCCAGTTCATCCCGGTTCACCCCAGTTCACCCCAGTTCATCCCAGTTCATCCCAGTTCACCCCAGTTCATCCCGGTTCACCCCAGTTCACCCCAGTTCACCCCGGTTCATCCCAGTTCATCCCAGTTCATCCCGGTTCATCCCAGTTCACCCCGGTTCACCCCAGTTCACCCCAGTTCATCCCAGTTCACCCCAGTTCACCCCAGTTCACCCCAGTTCATCCCAGTTCATCCCAGTTCACCCCAGTTCATCCCGGTTCACCCCAGTTCACCCCAGTTCACCCCAGTTCACCCCGGTTCATCCCAGTTCATCCCAGTTCATCCCGGTTCATCCCAGTTCACCCCGGTTCACCCCAGTTCACCCCAGTTCATCCCAGTTCACCCCAGTTCACCCCGGTTCACCCCAGTTCATCCCAGTTCACCCCAGTTCATCCCAGTTCATCCCGGTTCATCCCAGTTCATCCCAGTTCATCCCAGTTCACCCCAGTTCACCCCAGTTCATCCCAGTTCATCCCAGTTCACCCCAGTTCATCCCGGTTCACCCCAGTTCATCCCAGTTCACCCCGGTTCACCCCAGTTCATCCCAGTTCACCCCAGTTCACCCCAGTTCACCCCGGTTCACCCCAGTTCATCCCAGTTCACCCCAGTTCACCCCAGTTCACCCCAGTTCATCCCAGTTCACCCCAGTTCATCCCGGTTCACCCCGGTTCACCCCGGTTCATCCCAGTTCACCCCAGTTCATCCCGGTTCATCCCAGCTCACCCCAGTTCATCCCAGTTCACCCCAGTTCATCCCAGTTCATCCCAGTTCATCCCGGTTCACCCCAGTTCATCCCGGTTCATCCCAGTTCACCCCAGTTCATCCCAGTTCATCCCAGTTCATCCCAGTTCATCCCGGTTCACCCCAGTTCATCCCAGTTCACCCCAGTTCACCCCAGTTCATCCCAGTTCATCCCGGTTCATCCCAGTTCACCCCAGTTCACCCCAGTTCATCCCAGTTCATCCCAGTTCACCCCGGTTCATCCCAGTTCACCCCAGTTCATCCCAGTTCATCCCGGTTCACCCCGGTTCATCCCAGCTCACCCCAGTTCATCCCAGTTCACCCCAGTTCATCCCGGTTCACCCCAGTTCATCCCAGTTCACCCCAGTTCATCCCGGTTCACCCCAGTTCATCCCAGTTCATCCCAGTTCACCCCGGTTCACCCCAGTTCATCCCAGTTCACCCCAGTTCATCCCAGTTCATCCCGGTTCACCCCAGTTCATCCCAGTTCATCCCAGTTCATCCCGGTTCACCCCAGTTCATCCCAGTTCACCCCAGTTCATCCCAGTTCATCCCAGTTCATCCCGGTTCACCCCAGTTCATCCCAGTTCATCCCAGTTCATCCCGGTTCACCCCAGTTCATCCCAGTTCACCCCAGTTCATCCCAGTTCACCCCGGTTCATCCCAGTTCACCCCGGTTCACCCCAGTTCATCCCAGTTCATCCCAGTTCACCCCAGTTCACCCCAGTTCATCCCAGTTCATCCCGGTTCACCCCAGTTCACCCCAGTTCATCCCAGTTCACCCCAGTTCATCCCAGTTCATCCCAGTTCACCCCAGTTCATCCCAGTTCACCCCAGTTCACCCCAGTTCATCCCGGTTCACCCCAGTTCATCCCAGTTCATCCCAGTTCACCCCAGTTCACCCCAGTTCATCCCAGTTCATCCCAGTTCACCCCGGTTCACCCCAGTTCATCCCAGTTCACCCCAGTTCATCCCAGTTCATCCCAGTTCACCCCAGTTCACCCCAGTTCATCCCGGTTCACCCCGGTTCACCCCAGTTCATCCCAGTTCATCCCAGTTCATCCCGGTTCATCCCAGTTCACCCCAGTTCACCCCAGTTCACCCCAGTTCATCCCGGTTCATCCCAGTTCACCCCAGTTCATCCCGGTTCACCCCAGTTCATCCCAGTTCATCCCAGTTCACCCCGGTTCACCCCAGTTCATCCCAGTTCACCCCAGTTCATCCCAGTTCATCCCGGTTCACCCCGGTTCATCCCAGCTCACCCCAGTTCATCCCAGTTCACCCCAGTTCATCCCAGTTCATCCCAGTTCATCCCGGTTCACCCCAGTTCATCCCAGTTCACCCCAGTTCATCCCAGTTCATCCCAGTTCACCCCAGTTCATCCCGGTTCACCCCAGTTCATCCCAGTTCATCCCAGTTCACCCCAGTTCACCCCAGTTCATCCCAGTTCATCCCAGTTCACCCCAGTTCATCCCGGTTCATCCCAGTTCACCCCAGTTCATCCCGGTTCACCCCGGTTCATCCCAGTTCACCCCAGTTCATCCCAGTTCATCCCAGTTCACCCCAGTTCATCCCGGTTCATCCCAGTTCATCCCGGTTCATCCCGGTTCACCCCAGTTCACCCCAGTTCATCCCGGTTCATCCCAGTTCATCCCAGTTCACCCCAGTTCATCCCAGTTCATCCCAGTTCACCCCAGTTCACCCCAGTTCACCCCAGTTCATCCCGGTTCATCCCAGTTCATCCCAGTTCACCCCAGTTCATCCCGGTTCATCCCAGTTCATCCCAGTTCACCCCAGTTCATCCCAGTTCATCCCGGTTCACCCCAGTTCACCCCAGTTCATCCCAGTTCATCCCAGTTCACCCCAGTTCATCCCAGTTCATCCCAGTTCACCCCAGTTCATCCCAGTTCATCCCAGTTCATCCCAGTTCACCCCAGTTCATCCCAGTTCATCCCGGTTCACCCCAGTTCATCCCGGTTCATCCCAGTTCATCCCAGTTCACCCCAGTTCACCCCAGTTCATCCCAGTTCATCCCGGTTCACCCCAGTTCACCCCAGTTCATCCCGGTTCATCCCAGTTCATCCCAGTTCACCCCAGTTTATCCCAGTTCACCCCAGTTCATCCCGGTTCATCCCAGTTCATCCCAGTTCACCCCAGTTCATCCCAGTTCACCCCAGTTCACCCCAGTTCATCCCGGTTCACCCCAGTTCACCCCAGTTCATCCCAGTTCATCCCAGTTCACCCCGGTTCATCCCGGTTCACCCCAGTTCACCCCAGTTCATCCCAGTTCATCCCAGTTCACCCCAGTTCATCCCAGTTCATCCCAGTTCACCCCAGTTCATCCCAGTTCATCCCGGTTCACCCCAGTTCATCCCAGTTCACCCCAGTTCACCCCAGTTCATCCCAGTTCACCCCAGTTCATCCCGGTTCACCCCAGTTCATCCCAGTTCACCCCAGTTCACCCCAGTTCATCCCAGTTCATCCCAGTTCACCCCAGTTCATCCCAGTTCATCCCAGTTCACCCCAGTTCACCCCAGTTCACCCCAGTTCATCCCAGTTCATCCCAGTTCACCCCGGTTCACCCCAGTTCATCCCGGTTCACCCCAGTTCATCCCAGTTCACCCCAGTTCACCCCAGTTCATCCCAGTTCATCCCAGTTCATCCCAGTTCACCCCAGTTCATCCCAGTTCACCCCGGTTCATCCCGGTTCATCCCAGTTCACCCCAGTTCACCCCAGTTCATCCCAGTTCATCCCGGTTCACCCCAGTTCACCCCAGTTCATCCCAGTTCACCCCAGTTCACCCCAGTTCACCCCAGTTCATCCCAGTTCATCCCAGTTCATCCCAGTTCACCCCAGTTCATCCCAGTTCATCCCAGTTCACCCCAGTTCACCCCAGTTCATCCCAGTTCACCCCGGTTCATCCCAGTTCACCCCAGTTCACCCCAGTTCATCCCAGTTCATCCCAGTTCACCCCAGTTCATCCCAGTTCACCCCGGTTCATCCCAGTTCACCCCAGTTCACCCCAGTTCATCCCAGTTCATCCCAGTTCACCCCAGTTCATCCCAGTTCACCCCAGTTCACCCCGTTCATCCCAGTTCATCCCGGTTCACCCCAGTTCACCCCAGTTCACCCCAGTTCACCCCAGTTCATCCCAGTTCATCCCGGTTCACCCCAGTTCACCCCAGTTCATCCCAGTTCACCCCAGTTCATCCCAGTTCATCCCAGTTCACCCCAGTTCATCCCAGTTCACCCCGGTTCATCCCAGTTCACCCCAGTTCACCCCAGTTCATCCCGGTTCACCCCGGTTCACCCCAGTTCATCCCAGTTCACCCCAGTTCACCCCAGTTCATCCCAGTTCATCCCAGTTCACCCCAGTTCACCCCAGTTCACCCCAGTTCATCCCAGTTCATCCCGGTTCACCCCGGTTCATCCCAGTTCATCCCAGTTCACCCCAGTTCACCCCAGTTCATCCCAGTTCACCCCGGTTCATCCCGGTTCATCCCGGTTCACCCCAGTTCACCCCAGTTCATCCCAGTTCACCCCAGTTCACCCCAGTTCACCCCAGTTCATCCCGGTTCACCCCGGTTCACCCCAGTTCATCCCAGTTCACCCCAGTTCACCCCAGTTCATCCCAGTTCATCCCAGTTCACCCCAGTTCCCCCCAGTTCATCCCAGTTCACCCCAGTTCATCCCAGTTCACCCCAGTTCACCCCAGTTCATCCCAGTTCACCCCAGTTCACCCCAGTTCACCCCAGTTCATCCCGGTTCATCCCGGTTCACCCCAGTTCACCCCAGTTCATCCCAGTTCACCCCAGTTCATCCCAGTTCATCCCAGTTCATCCCGGTTCACCCCAGTTCATCCCAGTTCATCCCAGTTCATCCCAGTTCACCCCAGTTCACCCCAGTTCATCCCAGTTCACCCCGGTTCATCCCAGTTCACCCCAGTTCACCCCAGTTCATCCCAGTTCATCCCGGTTCACCCCAGTTCACCCCAGTTCATCCCAGTTCATCCCAGTTCATCCCAGTTCACCCCAGTTCATCCCAGTTCACCCCGGTTCATCCCAGTTCACCCCAGTTCATCCTAGTTCATCCCGGTTCACCCCAGTTCACCCCAGTTCATCCCAGTTCATCCCGGTTCACCCCAGTTCACCCCAGTTCATCCCAGTTCATCCCAGTTCACCCCAGTTCATCCCAGTTCACCCCGGTTCATCCCGGTTCACCCCAGTTCATCCCAGTTCATCCCAGTTCACCCCAGTTCACCCCAGTTCATCCCGGTTCACCCCAGTTCACCCCAGTTCACCCCAGTTCATCCCAGTTCATCCCGGTTCACCCCAGTTCACCCCAGTTCATCCCAGTTCATCCCAGTTCACCCCGGTTCATCCCGGTTCACCCCAGTTCATCCCAGTTCACCCCAGTTCATCCCAGTTCATCCCAGTTCACCCCAGTTCACCCCAGTTCATCCCAGTTCATCCCGGTTCACCCCAGTTCACCCCAGTTCATCCCAGTTCATCCCAGTTCACCCCAGTTCATCCCAGTTCACCCCGGTTCATCCCGGTTCACCCCAGTTCATCCCAGTTCATCCCAGTTCACCCCAGTTCACCCCAGTTCATCCCAGTTCATCCCAGTTCACCCCAGTTCATCCCAGTTCACCCCAGTTCACCCCAGTTCATCCCAGTTCATCCCAGTTCCCCCCAGTTCCCCCCGGTTCCCCCCGGTGCCCCCCGGTGCCCCCCACCTGGGCAGGTTGTAGAGCGGGGCCATGCGGAAGCAGGCGACCACTGCGCGGCGCCGCTGCTTGGAGAGGAGCTTGTGCCAAACGGCGCGCTTGGACTTGTACGAGTGCTCCGTCTGCGGGGCCATGGGGCAGGCGTGGGGCAGGAGTGGGGCAGGCGTGGGGCAGGAGTGGGGCAGGAGTGGGGCAGGAGTGGGGCAGGCGTGGGGCAGGAGTGGGGCAGGAGTGGGGCAGGCGTGGGGCAGGAGTGGGGCAGGAGTGGGGCAGGCGTGGGGCAGGAGTGGGGCAGGAGTGGGGCAGGCGTGGGGCAGGCGTGGGGCAGGCGTGGGGCAGGAGTGGGGCAGGAGTGGGGCAGGCGTGGGGCAGGAGTGGGGCAGGCGTGGGGCAGGCGTGGGGCAGGCGTGGGGCAGGAGTGGGGCAGGCATGGGGCAGGAGTGGGGCAGGAGTGGGGCAGCCGTGGGGCAGCCGTGGGGCAGGCGTGGGGCAGGAGTGGGGCAGGCGTGGGGCAGGAGTGGGGCAGGCGTGGGGCAGCCGTGGGGCAGGAGTGGGGCAGGCATGGGGCAGGCGTGGGGCAGGCATGGGGCAGGAGTGGGGCAGGAGTGGGGCAGCCGTGGGGCAGGAGTGGGGCAGGCGTGGGGCAGGCGTGGGGCAGGAGTGGGGCAGGAGTGGGGCAGCTGTGGGGCAGCCGTGGGGCAGGCGTGGGGCAGGAGTGGGGCAGGCGTGGGGCAGGAGTGGGGCAGGCGTGGGGCAGCCGTGGGGCAGGAGTGGGGCAGGCATGGGGCAGGAGTGGGGCAGGCATGGGGCAGGAGTGGGGCAGGAGTGGGGCAGGCATGGGGCAGGCGTGGGGCAGGCATGGGGCAGGAGTGGGGCAGGAGTGGGGCAGCCGTGGGGCAGGAGTGGGGCGGGGCCATGGGGCAGGCGTGGGGCAGGAGTGGGGCAGGCGTGGGGCAGGAGTGGGGCAGGAGTGGGGCAGGAGTGGGGCAGGAGTGGGGCAGGAGTGGGGCAGGCGTGGGGCAGCCGTGGGGCAGGCGTGGGGCAGGCGTGGGGCAGCCGTGGGGCAGGCGTGGGGCAGGCGTGGGGCAGGCGTGGGGCAGGAGTGGGGCAGCTGTGGGAAAGCCGTGGGGCAGCCGTGGGGCAGGCGTGGGGCAGGCATGGGGCAGGAGTGGGGCAGGCATGGGGCAGGAGTGGGGCAGCTGGGGGGGGGCATAGGGACCCCCTCGGAGCACCCCCAGAACCCCCTGAGCATCCCAAGCGCATCCCAAGGAGCCCCCAGATCCTGCTTGAGGCGCTTGAGTTGGGCCAACACCGACCCCCAGCACCCAATGGGGACCCAATGAGGACCCAATGGGGACCCAATGGGGACCCAATGAGGACCCAATGGGGACCCAATGGAGACCCAATGAGGACCCAATGAGGACCCAATGAGGACCCAATGGGGACCCAATGAGGACCCAATGAGGACCCAATGAGGACCCAATGAGGACCCAATGGGGACCCAATGAGGACCCAATGAGGACCCAATGAGGACCCAATGGGGACCCAATGAGGACCCAATGAGCACCCAATGGGCACCCAATGAGCACCCAATGGGGACCCAATGAGGACCCAATGAGGACCCAATGAGGACCCAATGAGCACCCAATGAGCACCCAATGGAAACCCAATGAGGACCCAATGAGGACCCAATGGGGACCCAATGGGGACCCAATGGAGACCCAATGAGGACCCAATGAGGACCCAATGAGGACCCAATGGGGACCCAATGAGGACCCAATGGAGACCCAATGAGGACCCAATGGAGACCCAATGAGGACCCAATGAGGACCCAATGAGGACCCAATGAGCACCCAATGAGCACCCAATGAGGACCCAATGAGGACCCAATGAGCACCCAATGAGCACCCAATGGGCACCCAATGAGCACCCAATGGGCACCCAATGGGCCGCGGACCTGCTCGAGGTGGTAGAGCACGGCCGAGACCTCCTGCACCCTGCGCACGACCTTGTCGGGACTCTGGGAGTCCGCGGCCTTCCCGGCCATCTCCCGGTACAGCGCCATCTGCCAGCGCAGCGAGGAGCTGGCCTCCACCTGCCACGGGGGGACAGGGGGCAAAGGGGACCGGGGGGTCAATGGGGACCGGGGGACCAGGGGGGGCAATGGGGACCGGGGGACCAGGGGGGGCAATGGGGACCATGGGGACCAGGGGGGGCAATGGGGACCGAGGGACCGGGGGGGGCAATGGGGACCAGGGGGGGCAATGGGGACCGGGGGACCGGGGGGGGCAATGGGGACCGGGGGACCGGGGGGGGCAATGGGGACCATGGGGACCAGGGGGGGCAATGGGGACCGGGGCACCGGGGGGGCAATGGGGACCAGGGGGGGCAATGGGGACCGGGGGACCGGGGGGGGCAATGGGGACCAGGGGGGTCAATGGGGACCGGGGGACCGGGGGGGCAATGGGGACCAGGGGGGGCAATGGGGACCGAGGGACCAGGGGGGTCAATGGGGACCGGGGGACCAGGGGGGTCAATGGAGACCAGGGGGGGCAATGGAGACCAGGGGGGGCAATGGAGACCATGGGGACCAGGGGGGTCAATGGGGACCATGGGGACCAGACGGGTCAATGGGGACCAGGGGTGTCAATGGGGACCATGGGGACCAGGGGGGTCAATGGAGACCATGGGGACCAGGGGTGTCAATGGGGACCATAGGGACCATGGGGACCAGGGGGGTCAATGGGGACCAGGGGGGTCAATGGGGACCAGGGGGACCAGGGGGGTCAATGGGGACCAGGGGGACCATGGGGGCACCATTGGGGAACAGGCATCACGATGACCATGGGGCCATGGTGACCAGGGGGACTATGGTGGTACCAGCACTGTGATGACCATGGGGACACAATGGGGGTCAATGGGGACATAATGGGGGTCAATGGGGACACAATGGGGGTCAATGGGGCCACAATGGGGGTCAATGGGGACACAATAGGGACACACTGGGGTCAATGGGGCCACAAGGGGCACACAATGGGGGTCAATGGGGCCAAAGTGGGGATCAATGGGGCCACAAGGAGGACACAATGGGCACACAATGGGGATCAATGGGGCCAAAGGGGGCATACAATGGGGGTCAATGGGGCCACAAGGGGCACACAATGGGGGTCAATGGGGACACAATGGGGGTCAATGGGGCCACAAGGGGCACACAATGGGGGTCAATGGGGCCACAAGGGGCATACAATGGGGGTCAATGGGGACACAGTGGGGATCAATGGGGCCACAAGGGGCACACAATGGGGGTCAATGGGGCCACAATAGGGACACAATGGGGGTCAATGGGGCCACAATGGGAGTCAATGGGGACACAAGGAGGACACAATGGGGATCAATGGGGCCACAATGGGGGTCAATGGGGCCCCGAGGGGCACACAATGGGGGTCAATGGGGCCACGATGGGGGTCAATGGGGCCCCGAGGGGCACACAATGGGGGTCAATGGGGCCACGATGGGGGTCAATGGGGCCCCGAGGGGCACACAATGGGGGTCAATGGGGCCACAATGGGGGTCAATGGGGCCCCGAGGGGCACACAATGGGGGTCAATGGGGCCACAATGGGGGTCAATGGGGCCCCAAGGGGCACACAATGGGGGTCAATGGGGCCACAATGGGGGTCAATGGGGCCCCGAGGGGCACACAATGGGGGTCAATGGGGCCACAATGGGGGTCAATGGGGCCCCAAGGGGCACACAATGGGGGTCAATGGGGCCACGATGGGGGTCAATGGGGCCCCGCGGGGCACACAATGGGGGTCAATGGGGCCACGATGGGGGTCAATGGGGCCCCGCGGGGCACACAATGGGGGTCAATGGGGCCACGATGGGGGTCAATGGGGCCCCGCGGGGCACACAATGGGGGTCAATGGGGCCACGATGGGGGTCAATGGGGCCCCGAGGGGCACACAATGGGGGTCAATGGGGCCACGATGGGGGTCAATGGGGCCCCGAGGGGCACACAATGGGGGTCAATGGGGCCACAATGGGGGTCAATGGGGCCCCAAGGGGCACACAATGGGGGTCAATGGGGCCACGATGGGGGTCAATGGGGCCCCGCGGGGCACACAATGGGGGTCAATGGGGCCACGATGGGGGTCAATGGGGCCCCGAGGGGCACACAATGGGGGTCAATGGGGCCACGATGGGGGTCAATGGGGCCCCGAGGGGCACACAATGGGGGTCAATGGGGCCACGATGGGGGTCAATGGGGACCCAAGGGGCACACAATGGGGGTCAATGGGGCCACGATGGGGGTCAATGGGGCCCCGCGGGGCACACAATGGGGGTCAATGGGGCCCCGCGGGGCTCGCGCCCACCTTGCCCTGCACGTGCAGGTTGTTGGTGAGGAACTCCCGCACCTCCTCGTCCGTGTCCTTCTGCAGGGGTTGGGGGGCACGAGGCAGGCCCAGGTGAGGACGGGCCCCACGTCAGCACCCCCCCCCCCGCCCCCCAGCCCCCCAGCCCCACGGCAGCCCCATGGCGCCTCCTCACCAGCGCGTAGCGGCCCTTGGCCATGGCGATGAGCTCGTGGTCGGCCGGCGAGCAGAGGTTGAGGCCGATGGGCAGCATCTTCTTGAGCGTGGCCACGATGAGCGAGGTGTGCACCGAGTACCGGTCCCCGCGGCGCGGAGCCTGCGCCCGCTCCGGAGCACAGGAACCCCCCTGCGGGGCACAGGCAGCGATGGGGGACCCATGGGGAAGGGATGCAGGAGGTGATGGGGGACCCATAGGGAAGGGATGCAGGAGGTGATGGGGGACCCATAGGGAAGGGATGCAGGAGGTGATGGGGGACCCATAGGGAAGGGATGCAGGAGGTGATGGGGGAACCATGGGGAAGGGATGCAGGAGGTGATGGGGGACCCATGGGGAAGGGATGCAGGAGGTGATGGGGGACCCATAGGGAAGGGATGCAGGAGGTGATGGGGGACCCATAGGGAAGGGATGCAGGAGGTGATGGGGGACCCATGGGGAAGGGATGCAGGAGGTGATGGGGGACCCATAGGGAAGGGATGCAGGAGGTGATGGGGGACCCATGGGGAAGGGATGCAGGAGGTGATGGGGGACCCATAGGGAAGGGATGCAGGAGGTGATGGGAGACCCATAGGGAAGGGATGCAGGAGGTGATGGGGGACCCATAGGGAAGGGATGCAGGAGGTGATGGGGGACCCATAGGGAAGGGATGCAGGAGGTGATGGGGGAACCATGGGGAAGGGATGCAGGAGGTGATGGGGGAACCATAGGGAAGGGATGCAGGAGGTGATGGGGGACCAATAGGGAAGGGATGGGGGCGGCGATGGGGGACCCATAGGGAAGGGATGCAGGAGGTGATGGGGGACCCATAGGGAAGGGATGCAGGAGGTGATGGGGGACCCATAGGGAAGGGATGCAGGAGGTGATGGGGGACCCATAGGGAAGGGATGCAGGAGGTGATGGGGGACCCATAGGGAAGGGATGCAGGAGGTGATGGGGGACCCATAGGGAAGGGATGCAGGAGGTGATGGGGGACCCACAGGGAAGGGATGCAGGAGGTGATGGGGGACCCATAGGGAAGGGATGCAGGAGGTGATGGGGGACCCATGGGGAAGGGATGCAGGAGGTGATGGGGGACCCATAGGGAAGGGATGCAGGAGGTGATGGGGGACCCATAGGGAAGGGATGCAGGAGGTGATGGGGGACCCATAGGGAAGGGATGCAGGAGGTGATGGGGGACCCATAGGGAAGGGATGCAGGAGGTGATGGGGGAACCATAGGGAAGGGATGCAGGAGGTGATGGGGGACCCATAGGGAAGGGATGCAGGAGGTGATGGGGGACCCATAGGGAAGGGATGGGGGCAGCGATGGGGGACCCATAGGGAAGGGATGGGGGCGGTAATGGGGGACCCATAGGGAAGGGATGGGGGCGGCGATGGGGGACCCATAGGGAAGGGATGGGAGCGGCGATGGGGGACCCATAGGGAAGGGATGGGAGCGGCGATGGGGGACCCATAGGGAAGGGATGCAGGAGGTGATGGGGGACCCATAGGGAAGGGATGCAGGAGGTGATGGGGGACCCATAGGGAAGGGATGCAGGAGGTGATGGGGGACCCATAGGGAAGGGATGCAGGAGGTGATGGGGGACCCATGGGGAAGGGATGCAGGAGGTGATGGGGGACCCATAGGGAAGGGATGGGGGCGGTGATGGGGGACCCATAGGGAAGGGATGGGGGCAGCGATGGGGGACCCATAGGGAAGGGATGCAGGAGGTGATGGGGGACCCATAGGGAAGGGATGCAGGAGGTGATGGGGGACCCATAGGGAAGGGATGCAGGAGGTGATGGGGGACCCATAGGGAAGGGATGCAGGAGGTGATGGGGGACCCATAGGGAAGGGATGCAGGAGGTGATGGGGGACCCATAGGGAAGGGATGCAGGAGGTGATGGGGGACCCATGGGGAAGGGATGCAGGAGGTGATGGGGGACCCATAGGGAAGGGATGCAGGAGGTGATGGGGGACCCATAGGGAAGGGATGCAGGAGGTGATGGGGGACCCATAGGGAAGGGATGCAGGAGGTGATGGGGGACCCATAGGGAAGGGATGCAGGAGGTGATGGGGGACCCATAGGGAAGGGATGGGGGCGGTAATGGGGGACCCATAGGGAAGGGATGGGGGCGGCGATGGGGGACGCATAGGGAAGGGATGGGAGCGGCGATGGGGGACCCATAGGGAAGGGATGCAGGAGGTGATGGGGGACCCATGGGGAAGGGATGCAGGAGGTGATGGGGGACCCATAGGGAAGGGATGCAGGAGGTGATGGGGGACCCATAGGGAAGGGATGGGGGCGGTAATGGGGGACCCATAGGGAAGGGATGGGGGCGGTGATGGGGGACCCATAGGGAAGGGATGCAGGAGGTGATGGGGGACCCATAGGGAAGGGATGCAGGAGGTGATGTGGGACCCATGGGGAAGGGATGCAGGAGGTGATGGGGGAACCATAGGGAAGGGATGCAGGAGGTGATGGGGGACCCATAGGGAAGGGATGCAGGAGGTGATGGGGGACCCATGGGGAAGGGATGGGAGCGGTGATGGGGGACCCATAGGGAAGGGATGCAGGAGGTGATGGGGGACCCATCGGGAAGGGATGCAGGAGGTGATGGGGGACCCATAGGGAAGGGATGCAGGAGGTGATGGGGGACCCATAGGGAAGGGATGCAGGAGGTGATGGGGGACCCATAGGGAAGGGATGCAGGAGGTGATGGGGGAACCATAGGGAAGGGATGGGGGCAGCGATGGGGGACCCATAGGGAAGGGATGGGAGCGGCGATGGGGGACCCATAGGGAAGGGATGCAGGAGGTGATGGGGGACCCATAGGGAAGGGATGCAGGAGGTGATGGGGGACCCATAGGGAAGGGATGCAGGAGGTGATGGGGGACCCATAGGGAAGGGATGGGGGCGGTGATGGGGGACCCATAGGGAAGGGATGCAGGAGGTGATGGGGGACCCATGGGGAAGGGATGGGAGCGGTGATGGGGGACCCATAGGTAAGGGATGCAGGAGGTGATGGGGGACCCATCGGGAAGGGATGCAGGAGGTGATGGGGGACCCATAGGGAAGGGATGGGGGCAGCGATGGGGGACCCATAGGGAAGGGATGGGGGCGGTGATGGGGGACCCATAGGGAAGGGATGGGGGCAGCGATGGGGGACCCATAGGGAAGGGATGGGAGCGGCGATGGGGGACCCATAGGGAAGGGATGGGGGCGGCGATGGGGGACCCATAGGGAAGGGATGCAGGAGGTGATGGGGGACCCATAGGGAAGGGATGCAGGAGGTGATGGGGGACCCATAGGGAAGGGATGGGGGCGGTGATGGGGGACCCATAGGGAAGGGATGGGGGCAGCGATGGGGGACCCATAGGGAAGGGATGGGGGCGGCGATGGGGGACCCATAGGGAAGGGATGGGGGCAGCGATGGGGGACCCATAGGGAAGGGATGGGGGCGGCGATGGGGGACCCATAGGGAAGGGATGCAGGAGGTGATGGGGGACCCATAGGGAAGGGATGGGGGCAGCGATGGGGGACCCATAGGGAAGGGATGGGGCAGCGATGGGGGACCCATAGGGAAGGAATGGGGGCAGTGATGGGGGACCCATGGGGAAGGGATGGGAGCGGTGATGGGGGACCCATAGGGAAGGGATGGGGAGCTCAAGGTCCAGGCCCCCGGTGCCCCCAGCCCCAGCTGTGGCCCTGTGGGGCAGGACCCCCCCGATGTCCCCATAGAGGAGCAGCCTGGGGGGGCCTGGGGTTCCCATCTGTGGTGCCCCCCCCCGCTAACCTGGCCATCTCCGGACTGGGGGCCAGCACCCGCAGCAGGGACAGGAGAGAAGAGACAGGATTAGGGCCGGGGGGGGGCACTGGGGGGGTTATGGGGGGGTTTGGGGGTACCAGGACCATTGGGATGGATGGGGATGGATGGGGCTGGGTTGGTTACGGGGGGGTTTGGGGGTACCAGGACCATTGGGATGGATGGGGATGGATGGGGCTGGGTTGGTTCCGGGGGGGTTTGGGGGTACCAGGACCATTGGGATGGATGGGGATGGATGGGGCTGGGTTGGTTATGTGGGGGTTTGGGGTACCAGGACCATTGGGATGGATGGGGATGGATGGGGCTGGGTTGGTTATGGGGGGGTTTGGGGGTACCAGGACCATTGGGATGGATGGGGATGGATGGGGCTGGGTTGGTTATGGGGGGGTTGGGGGTACCAGGACCATTGGGATGGATGGGGATGGATGGGGCTGGGTTGGTTACGGGGGGGTTTGGGGTACCAGGACCATTGGGATGGATGGGGATGGATGGGGCTGGGTTGGTTACGGGGGGGTTTGGGGGTACCAGGACCATTGGGATGGATGGGGATGGATGGGGCTGGGTTGGTTCCGGGGGGGTTTGGGGTACCAGGACCATTGGGATGGATGGGGCTGGGTTGGTTATGGGGGGGTTGGGGGTACCAGGACCATTGGGATGGATGGGGCTGGGTTGGTTATGGGGGGGTTGGGGGTACCAGGACCATTGGGATGGATGGGGCTGGGTTGGTTATGGGGGGGTTGGGGGTACCAGGACCATTGGGATGGATGGGGATGGATGGGGCTGGGTTGGTTATGGGGGGGTTGGGGGTACCAGGACCATTGGGATGGATGGGGATGGATGGGGCTGGGTTGGTTATGGGGGGGTTTGGGGTACCAGGACCATTGGGATGGATGGGGATGGATGGGGCTGGGTTGGTTATGGGGGGGTTTGGGGGTACCAGGACCATTGGGATGGATGGGGATGGATGGGGCTGGGTTGGTTATGGGGGGGTTTGGGGGTACCAGGACCATTGGGATGGATGGGGATGGATGGGGCTGGGTTGGTTACGGGGGGGTTTGGGGGTACCAGGACCATTGGGATGGATGGGGATGGATGGGCCTGGGTTGGTTATGGGGGGGTTTGGGGGTACCAGGACCATTGGGATGGATGGGGCTGGGTTGGTTATGGGGGGGTTGGGGGTACCAGGACCATTGGGATGGATGGGGCTGGCTGGGTTCTGGGGTGCTGCCCCCACCTTGGCCATCTTGCTCTTGCTGTCGGCCGTCAGGAAGGACATGTTGTTGATGGCGTTCTGCACCACAAAGTTCTGCTCCTCGCGCTTGAAGTTCTACCAAGGGGGGGGGACATTGAGGGGGATGTGGGGCTGGGCCCCCCCCCAAATCCACCTCCGTGCGTGCCCCCCCCATGGCCCCGGTCCCCACTCACGTGGGACTTGGCCCAGTAGATGAAGACCTGGCCGACCATGCGGAACAGCTCCTCCGCGTCCTCGTTGGGCTCCGTCAGCCACTTGGCCCTGCCGGGGCCAACGCCACCAGTGGCTCCCCATGGCCACCATCAATGGAACCAGCATCACTGGGTCCCCGTGGCCACCATCAATGGAACCAGCATCACTGGGTCCCCGTGGCCACCATCAATGGAACCAGCATCACTGGGTCCCCGTGGCCACCATCAATGGAACCAGCATCACTGGGTCCCCGTGGCCACCATCAATGGAACCAGCATCACTGGGTCCCCGTGGCCACCATCAATGGAACCAGCATCACTGGGTCCCCGTGGCCACCATCAATGGAACCAGCATCACTGGGTCCCCGTGGCCACCATCAATGGAACCAGCATCACTGGGTCCCCGTGGCCACCATCAATGGAACCAGCATCACTGGGTCCCCGTGGCCACCATCAATGGAACCAGCATCACTGGGTCCCCGTGGCCACCATCAATGGAACCAGCATCACTGGGTCCCCGTGGCCACCATCAATGGAACCAGCATCACTGAGTCCCCATAGCCACCATCAATGGAACCAGCATCACTAGGTCCCCGTGGCCACCATCAATGGAACCAGCATCACTGGGTCCCCGTGGCCACCATCAATGGAACCAGCATCACTGAGTCCCCGTGGCCACCATCAATGGAACCAGCATCACTGGGTCCCCGTGGCCACCATCAATGGAACCAGCATCACTGGGTCCCCGTGGCCACCATCAATGGAACCAGCATCACTGGGTCCCTGTGGCCACCATTGATGGGTCCCCATGGGCACCATGTGAAGGCCCCATGAAGGGGACCCCCACTGAAGCACCCCATGGGCACCATCCGTGGGGTGCCCTGGCGCCCGCGTCCCTCACCGGCTGTTGTCCACGTAGCGGATGAGCAGGGGGTAGAGCGCGTAGAGGTCGCGGCAGAGCACGGCGAACTCGTCGCGGATGAGCAGCTCGGCCTCCTCGCCCTCGCCCTTGGCCTCCATGCGGAGCTGCTCCTCCTCGGCCACCACCTTCCCTGCCCTCTTCTTCAGCTTCTCCATGGTGGGGATGAAGTGGGAGCGCAGCAGCTCCGGCTTCGCCTTGCTCACGATCGGCTGCGCGAACACTGCGGAGAGGGGCCGGCACCGGCACCATCAACACAGGGACACCGGCACCATCAACACATGGACACGGGCACCATCAACACATGGACACGGGCACCATCAACACATGGACACGGGCACCATCAACACATGGACACGGGCACCATCAACACATGGACACCGGCACCATCAACACATGGACACGGGCACCATCAACACATGGACACCGGCACCATCAACACATGGACACCGGCACCATCAACACATGGACACCGGCACCATCAACACAGGGACACCGGCACCATCAACACAGGGACACCGGCACCATCAACACATGGACACGGGCACCATCAACACATGGACACCGGCACCATCAACACATGGACACGGGCACCATCAACACAGGGACACGGGCACCATCAACACATGGACACGGGCACCATCAACACAGGGACACCGGCACCATCAACACATGGACACGGGCACCATCAACACAGGGACACCGGCACCATCAACACAGGGACACGGGCACCATCAACACAGGGACACGGGCACCATCAACACATGGCCACCAAGATGCACTTAAGGTCACCACCATCATCCCAACACCCACATAGGCCCACCACCACCATCCCAAACCCCATTAAGGTCCATCACCACCATCCCAACACCCACAAAGGCCCACCACCACCATCCCAAACCCCATTAAGGTCCATCACCACCATCCCAAGACCCACTTAGGTCCATCACCACCATCCCAAACCCCATTAAGGTCCATCACCACCATCCCAAGCCCCATTAAGGTCCACCACCAGCATCCCAAGCCCCATTAAGGTCCACCACCAGCATCCCAAGCCCCATTAAGGTCCATCACCACCATCCCAAGCCCCATTAAAGTCCACCACCACCATCCCAAGCCCCATTAAAGTCCACCACCACCATCCCAAGCCCCATTAAAGTCCACCACCAGCATCCCAAGCCCCATTAAGGTCCACCACCAGCATCCCAAGCCCCATTAAGGTCCACCACCACCATCCCAAGCCCCATTAAAGTCCACCACCAGCATCCCAAGCCCCATTAAGGTCCACCACCAGCATCCCAAGCCCCATTAAGGTCCATCACCACCATCCCAAGCCCCATTAAAGTCCACCACCACCATCCCAAGCCCCATTAAAGTCCACCACCACCATCCCAAGCCCCATTAAGGTCCACCACCAGCATCCCAAGCCCCATTAAGGTCCATCACCACCATCCCAAGCCCCATTAAAGTCCACCACCACCATCCCAAGCCCCATTAAAGTCCACCACCAGCATCCCAAGCCCCATTAAGGTCCATCACCACCATCCCAAGCCCCATTAAAGTCCACCACCACCATCCCAAGCCCCATTAAGGTCCACCACCAGCATCCCAAGCCCCATTAAGGTCCATCACCACCATCCCAAGCCCCATTAAAGTCCACCACCACCATCCCAAGCCCCATTAAAGTCCACCACCACCATCCCAAGCCCCATTAAAGTCCACCACCAGCATCCCAAGCCCCATTAAGGTCCACCACCAGCATCCCAAGCCCCATTAAGGTCCATCACCACCATCCCAAGCCCCATTAAGGTCCACCACCAGCATCCCAAGCCCCATTAAGGTCCATCACCACCATCCCAAGCCCCATTAAAGTCCACCACCACCATCCCAAGCCCCATTAAAGTCCACCACCAGCATCCCAAGCCCCATTAAGGTCCATCACCACCATCCCAAGCCCCATTAAAGTCCACCACCACCATCCCAAGCCCCATTAAAGTCCACCACCACCATCCCAAGCCCCATTAAAGTCCACCACCAGCATCCCAAGCCCCATTAAGGTCCACCACCAGCATCCCAAGCCCCATTAAGGTCCATCACCACCATCCCAAGCCCCATTAAAGTCCACCACCACCATCCCAAGCCCCATTAAGGTCCACCACCAGCATCCCAAGCCCCATTAAGGTCCATCACCACCATCCCAAGCCCCATTAAAGTCCACCACCACCATCCCAAGCCCCATTAAAGTCCACCACCACCATCCCAAGCCCCATTAAAGTCCACCACCAGCATCCCAAGCCCCATTAAGGTCCACCACCAGCATCCCAAGCCCCATTAAGGTCCATCACCACCATCCCAAGCCCCATTAAAGTCCACCACCAGCATCCCAAGCCCCATTAAAGTCCACCACCAGCATCCCAAGCCCCATTAAGGTCCATCACCACCATCCCAAGCCCCATTAAAGTCCACCACCACCATCCCAAGCCCCATTAAAGTCCACCACCACCATCCCAAGCCCCATTAAAGTCCACCACCAGCATCCCAAGCCCCATTAAGGTCCACCACCAGCATCCCAAGCCCCATTAAGGTCCATCACCACCATCCCAAGCCCCATTAAAGTCCACCACCACCATCCCAAGCCCCATTAAGGTCCACCACCAGCATCCCAAGCCCCATTAAGGTCCACCACCAGCATCCCAAGCCCCATTAAGGTCCATCACCACCATCCCAAGCCCCATTAAAGTCCACCACCACCATCCCAAGCCCCATTAAAGTCCACCACCAGCATCCCAAGCCCCATTAAGGTCCACCACCAGCATCCCAAGCCCCATTAAGGTCCATCACCACCATCCCAAGCCCCATTAAAGTCCACCACCACCATCCCAAGCCCCATTAAAGTCCACCACCAGCATCCCAAGCCCCATTAAGGTCCACCACCAGCATCCCAAGCCCCATTAAGGTCCATCACCACCATCCCAAGCCCCATTAAAGTCCACCACCACCATCCCAAGCCCCATTAAAGTCCACCACCAGCATCCCAAGCCCCATTAAGGTCCACCACCACCATCCCAAGCCCCATTAAGGTCCATCACCACCATCCCAAGCCCCATTAAAGTCCACCACCACCATCCCAAGCCCCATTAAAGTCCACCACCAGCATCCCAAGCCCCATTAAGGTCCATCACCACCATCCCAAGCCCCATTAAAGTCCACCACCACCATCCCAAGCCCCATTAAGGTCCACCACCAGCATCCCAAGCCCCATTAAGGTCCACCACCAGCATCCCAAGCCCCATGAAGGCCCAGCACCCCCAGCCCCTGCACCCCCCAAGCCCGGCGCAGGCCGGTGGCGCACCCGCCAGCCGCTTCATCCAGGCGGCCTCGTCGATGCCCAGGTTGTTGACGACGATGCGCAGGATGTGGCCCAGCAGCGTGTTGAGGTGCTGGCTGGTGACGGCGGTGGCGCAGGGCCCGGCGGGCAGCGCCTCGGCGCCGCGCTCCCACCAGCGGGGCAGGTAACTGCAGAGCATGGGCAGCGTCACCTCGATGACGTGCGGCATCTCCGTGTAGCGCGCGCCCGACTCCGCCAGCGCCCCGATGGCGCCCATCAGCTCCTCCAGGGACGGCAGCTCCGGGCACAGGTCCTGCACCTGGCTCGGCAGGCCCAGCACTGCGAGGACACGGCCGGGGGGGGAGACCCAGGGGTCAGGGGGGACCCAGTGGGGAAGGGGGAACCCAATGGGGAACCCAATGGGGAATCCAATGGGGAAGGGGGAACCCAATGGGGAACCCAATGGGGAACCCAATGGGGAAGGGGGAACCCAATGGGGAACCCAATGGGGAAGGGTGAACCCAATGGGGAACCCAATCGGGAACCCAATGGGGAAGGGGGAACCCAATGGGGAAGAGGGAACCCAATGAGGAACCCAATGGGGAACCCAATGGGGAAGGGGGAATCCAATGGGGAAGGGGAAACCCAATGGGGAACACAATGGGGAAGGCGGCACCCAATGGGGAAGGGGGAACCCAATGGGGAAGGGGAAACCCAATGGGGAACCCAATGGGGAAGGGGGAACCCAATGGAGAAGGGGGAACCCAATGGGGAAGGGGGAACCCAATGAGGAAGGGGGAACCCAATGGGGAACCCAATGGGGAAGGGGGAACCCAATGGGGAACCCAATGGGGAAGGGGGAACCCAATGGGGAAGAGGGAACCCAATGGGGAACCCGATAGGGAAGGGGGAACCCAATGGGGAACCCAATGGGGAAGGCGGCACCCAATGGGGAAGAGGGCAACCAATGGAGAAGGGGGAACCCAATGGGGAACCCGATAGGGAAGGGGGAACCCAATGGGGAACCCAATGGGGAAGGAGGCACCCAATGGGGAAGAGGGAACCCAATGGGGAACCCAATGGGGAAGGGGGAACCCAATGGGGAACCCAATGGGGAAGGGGGAACCCAATGGGGAAGAGGGAACCCAATGGGGAACCCGATAGGGAAGGGGGAACCCAATGGGGAACCCAATGGGGAAGGAGGCACCCAATGGGGAAGAGGGCACCCAATGGAGAAGGGGGAACCCAATGGGGAAGGGGGAACCCAATGGAGAAGGGGGAACCCAATGGGGAAGAGGGAACCCAATGGGGAACCCGATAGGGAAGGGGGAACCCAATGGGGAACCCAATGGGGAAGGAGGCACCCAATGGGGAAGAGGGAACCCAATGGGGAACCCAATGGGGAAGGGGGAACCCAATGGGGAACCCAATGGGGAAGGGGGCACCCAATGGGGAAGAGGGAACCCAATGGGGAACCCAATGGGGAAGGGGGAACCCAATGGGGAACCCAATGGGGAAGGGGGCAGCCAATGGGGAAGAGGGAACCCAATGGGGAAGAGGGAACCCCATGGGGCAGGGGCACCCCAGGTGCGCGTGGCCGTGGGTCCCGGCGCCCTCACCGGCCCTCTCGCGGGCGGACTTGGTGCTGTAGATGGAGCAGGGGTTGAGGTGGTTGAGCTGCGGCTCCAGGAAGGCCACGGGCATGGCTGCGGCCAGGCGGGCCAGGCACTCCCCCAGCGCCGGGCGATGCCTGCGGGCACCGCTGCCGTCAGCGCTGAGCGCCCCACAGCGCCCTCGGTGCCCCATAGAGACCATGGAACCCATAGAGACCAGAGTGACCATGGAACCCAGAGAGACCATAGCGACCATGGAACCCAGAGAGACCATAGCGACCATAGAACCCATAGAGACCATAGCGACCATAGAACCCATAGAGACCATAGCGACCATAGAACCCATAGAGACCATAGCGACCATAGAACCCATAGAGACCATAGCGACCATAGAACCCATAGAGACCATAGCGACCATAGCACCCATAGAGACCATAGTGACCATAGAACCCATAGAGACCATAGCGACCATAGAACCCATAGAGACCATAGCGACCATGGAACCCAGAGAGACCATAGCGACCATAGAACCCATAGAGACCATAGCGACCATAGCACCCATAGAGACCATAGCGACCATAGCACCCATAGAGACCATAGCGACCATAGAACCCATAGAGACCATAGCGACCATAGAACCCATAGAGACCATAGCGACCATGGAACCCATAGAGACCATAGCGACCATGGAACCCATAGAGACCATAGTGACCATAGAACCCATAGAGACCATAGCAACCATAGCACCCATAGAGACCATAGCGACCATGGAACCCATAGAGACCATAGCGACCATAGAACCCATAGAGACCATAGCGACCATAGAACCCATAGAGACCATAGCAACCATAGCACCCATAGAGACCATAGCGACCATGGAACCCATAGAGACCATAGCGACCATAGAACCCATAGAGACCATAGCGACCATAGACCCCATAGCACCCCATACCACCCCATAGCACCCCATAGCTCCCATAGCCCCCATAGCGCTCATAGCCCCCATAGCCCCCATAGCCCCCATAGCGCTCATAGCCCCCATAGCGCCCATAGCCCCCATAGCCCCCATAGCACCCATAGCCCCTAAGCGCCCATAGAGCCCCATAGCGCCCATAGCACCCATAGCCCCCATAGACCCCATAGACCCATAGCACCCATAGAGCCCCATAGTCCCCATAGCCCCCATAGCCCCACAGCCCCCATAGCCCCCATAGCCCCCATAGTCCCCATAGGTGTGAGGGCACCTCTCCACGTAGGGGTTCTTGGTGGTGCCCAGGGAGTAGATGCTGCTGAGGATGCGGTAACAGGAGAGCTGGACATCATCGACTGCGGGACAGGGACAGCAGGGGGGGTCAGGGACAGGAACTGCCCTGCTGAGCCCCAGGGCAGCCCCATACCCCATACCCCATACCCCATATCCCATATCCCATATCCCATACCCCATATCCCATATCCCATATCCCATACCCCATATCCCATACCCCATATCCCATACCCCATATCCCATACCCCATATCCCATATCCCATACCCCATATCCCATACCCCATACCCCATACCCCATACCCCATATCCCATACCCCATACCCCATACCCCATATCCCATACCCCATATCCCATACCCCATACCCCATACCCCATACCCCATATCCCATATCCCATACCCCATATCCCATATCCCATACCCCATATCCCATACCCCATACCCCATACCCCATACCCCATACCCCATATCCCATACCCCATACCCCATATCCCATACCCCATATCCCATATCCCATACCCCATACCCCATATCCCATACCCCATATCCCATACCCCATATCCCATACCCCATATCCCATATCCCATACCCCATATCCCATACCCCATATCCCATATCCCATATCCCATACCCCATATCCCATACCCCATACCCCATACCCCATATCCCATATCCCATATCCCATACCCCATATCCCATATCCCATACCCCATACCCCATATCCCATACCCCATACCCCATACCCCATATCCCATACCCCATATCCCATACCCCATACCCCATACCCCATATCCCATATCCCATATCCCATACCCCATACCCCATACCCCATATCCCATACCCCATACCCCATATCCCATACCCCATACCCCATACCCCATACCCCATATCCCATACCCCATATCCCATATCCCATACCCCATACCCCATACCCCATATCCCATATCCCATATCCCATACCCCATACCCCATACCCCATATCCCATACCCCATATCCCATATCCCATACCCCATATCCCATACCCCATATCCCATACCCCATATCCCATATCCCATATCCCATATCCCATACCCCATACCCCATACCCCATACCCCATACCCCATATCCCATACCCCATACCCCATACCCCATACCCCATATCCCATATCCCATACCCCATACCCCATATCCCATACCCCATACCCCATATCCCATACCCCATACCCCATACCCCATACCCCATATCCCATACCCCATACCCCATACCCCATATCCCATACCCCATACCCCATACCCCATATCCCATACCCCATACCCCATACCCCATACCCCATACCCCATACCCCATATCCCATACCCCATACCCCATACCCCATATCCCATACCCCATACCCCATACCCCATACCCCATATCCCATACCCCATACCCCATACCCCATATCCCATACCCCATACCCCATACCCCATATCCCATACCCCATATCCCATATCCCATATCCCATACCCCATACCCCATACCCCATATCCCATATCCCATATCCCATACCCCATATCCCATATCCCATACCCCATATCCCATATCCCATACCCCATACCCCATATCCCATATCCCATATCCCATACCCCATATCCCATATCCCATACCCCATATCCCATATCCCATACCCCATACCCCATACCCCATATCCCATATCCCATACCCCATATCCCATATCCCATACCCCATATCCCATATCCCATATCCCATATCCCATATCCCATATCCCATACCCCATATCCCATATCCCATACCCCATATCCCATACCCCATACCCCATATCCCATACCCCATATCCCATACCCCATACCCCATATCCCATACCCCATATCCCATATCCCATACCCCATATCCCATATCCCATACCCCATACCCCATATCCCATATCCCATACCCCATATCCCATACCCCATACCCCATATCCCATACCCCATATCCCATACCCCATACCCCATATCCCATACCCCATATCCCATATCCCATACCCCATATCCCATACCCCATACCCCATACCCCATATCCCATACCCCATACCCCATATCCCATACCCCATACCCCATACCCCATACCCCATATCCCATACCCCATATCCCATATCCCATACCCCATACCCCATACCCCATATCCCATATCCCATATCCCATACCCCATATCCCATATCCCATACCCCATACCCCATACCCCATATCCCATACCCCATACCCCATACCCCATACCCCATACCCCATACCCCATACCCCATATCCCATACCCCATACCCCATATCCCATACCCCATACCCCATACCCCATACCCCATACCCCATACCCCATACCCCATACCCCATATCCCATACCCCATACCCCATACCCCATATCCCATACCCCATACCCCATACCCCATACCCCATACCCCATATCCCATATCCCATACCCCATACCCCATACCCCATATCCCATATCCCATACCCCATACCCCATACCCCATACCCCATACCCCATACCCCATATCCCATACCCCATATCCCATACCCCATACCCCATACCCCATACCCCATATCCCATACCCCATACCCCATACCCCATACCCCATACCCCATACCCCATACCCCATATCCCATACCCCATACCCCATATCCCATACCCCATACCCCATACCCCATACCCCATACCCCATACCCCATACCCCATACCCCATATCCCATACCCCATACCCCATACCCCATATCCCATACCCCATACCCCATACCCCATACCCCATACCCCATATCCCATATCCCATACCCCATACCCCATACCCCATACCCCATATCCCATACCCCATACCCCATACCCCATACCCCATACCCCATACCCCATATCCCATACCCCATATCCCATACCCCATACCCCATACCCCATACCCCATATCCCATACCCCATATCCCATACCCCATATCCCATACCCCATACCCCATACCCCATACCCCATACCCCATACCCCATACCCCATACCCCATATCCCATACCCCATACCCCATATCCCATACCCCATATCCCATACCCCATACCCCCTACCCCGTACCCCCCGTTCCCCCCCCCGGTCCCCCCCCTCGGGCGCTCACGGATGACGTCATCCCCGCAGCGCAGCTGCCCCAGGTGCTGGAAGAGGGAGCTGAGCAGCGGCAGCAGCGCCGCCCCGCTGTACGTCACCACGTGCGCCACGCCCTTCAGCGGCCGCCGCCCCGCGGGCTCCGCCCCCAGCCGCAGGCTCTGCCCCAGCTTCTCCAGGTCCTCGGCAGCGCCCTCGAAGAACGAGCGCAGCCCGGCCTTGACGATCTCCGGGCCCGACTTCATCACGGTCCTGGGGGCGATGGGGGCATGGGGGGAATGGGGAAATGGGGGGAATGGGGGCAATGGGGGGCAATGGGGGGAATGGGGGGAATGGGGGTAATGGGGGGAATGGGGGCAATGGGGGTAATGGGGGTAATGGGGGGAATGGGGGGAATGGGGGTAATGGGGGTAATGGGGGCAATGGGGGCAATGGGGGGCATGGGGGCAATGGGGGTAATGGGGGGAATGGGGGCAATGGGGGTATGGGGGGAATGGGGGCAATGGGGGCAATGGGGGGAATGGGGGTAATGGGGGCAATGGGGGCAATGGGGGGAATGGGGGGAATGGGGGGAATGGGGTAATGGGGGTAATGGGGGTAATGGGGGCAATGGGGGCAATGGGGGTAATGGGGGGAATGGGGGGAATGGGGTAATGGGGGCAATGGGGGTAATGGGGGCAATGGGGGGAATGGGGGGAATGGGGTAATGGGGGCAATGGGGATAATGGGGGTAATGGGGGGAATGGGGGGAATGGGGGGAATGGGGTAATGGGGGCAATGGGGGCAATGGGGGCAATGGGGGGAATGGGGGCAATGGGGGGAATGGGGTAATGGGGGGAATGGGGGCAATGGGGGTAATGGGGGCAATGGGGGGAATGGGGGTAATGGGGGCAATGGGGGCAATGGGGCAATGGGAGGAATGGGGGCAATTGGAGTCAATGGGGGCAATGGGGCGCAATGAGGCGCAATGGGGCACAATGGGGCAGCAATGGGGTGCAATGGGGCACAATGGGGCAGCAATGGGCCGCAATGGGGCGCAATGGGGCACAATGGGGCAGCAATGGGGTGCAATGGGGCACAATGGGGCAGCAATGGGGCGCAATGGGGCGCAATGGGGCGCAATGGGGCGCAATGGGGCGCAATGGGGCGCACAGGGACCACGCGAGCCCAGACCTGGCATCCAGGGAGCGAGCCAGGATGTGCAGGCAGCTCACAACGGCCGGAGCGTCCGTCCCTGCGGCAGCGACAGCGACACAGAGAGACCCATAGGGACCCATAGAGACCATAGGGACCCATAGAGACCATAGAGACCATAGAGACCATAGGGACCCATAGAGACCCATAGGGACCATAGGGACCCATAGGGACCATAGGGACCATAGGGACCCATAGAGACCATAGAGACCATAGGGACCATAGGGACCCATAGGGACCCATAGGGACCATAGGGACCATAGGGACCATAGGGACCCATAGAGACCATAGAGACCATAGAGACCATAGGGACCCATAGGGACCCATAGGGACCATAGGGACCATAGGGACCATAGGGACCATAGGGACCCATAGAGACCATAGAGACCATAGGGACCATAGGGACCATAGGGACCATAGGGACCCATAGGGACCCATAGAGACCATAGGGACCCATAGAGACCATAGAGACCCATAGAGACCCATAGAGACCATAGGGACCCATAGAGACCATAGAGACCATAGGGACCCATAGAGACCATAGGGACCCATAGAGACCCATAGAGACCATAGGGACCCATAGGGACCCATAGAGACCATAGGGACCCATAGAGACCCATAGGGACCCATAGGGACCCATAGAGACCATAGAGGCCATAGAGACCATAGAGACCCATAGGGACCCCATAGAGACCACAGAGACCCCATAGAGACCCCATAGAGACCCATAGAGCCCCCATGGAGACCCATAGGGACCCATAGAGACCCCATAGATCCCCCCATAGAGACCCATAGAGACCCCATAGAGACCCCATAGAGACCCCATAGAGACCCCATAGACCCCTCACCGAACAGTGACACGCGGTGCCGGACCAGGGCCGCCAGCTTGCAGAAGAGGCTGTAAGGGGGGAACAATGACCAGGGTGTGGGTCAGGGGTGGGGGCTATGGGGCTATGGGGGCTATGGGGGCTATGGGGCTATGGGGGCTATGGGGGCTATGGGGGCTATGAGGGCTATGGGGCTATGGGGCTATGGGGGCTATGGGGGCTATGGGGGCTATGGGGCTATGGGGGCTATGGGGGCTATGGGGGCTATGGGGCTATGGGGCTATGGGGGCTATGGGGCTATGGGGGCTATGGGGGCTATGGGGCTATGGGGGCTATGGGGGCTATGGGGGCTATGGGGCTATGGGGGCTATGGGGCTATGGGGGCTATGGGGGCTATGGGGCTATGGGGGCTATGGGGCTATGGGGCTATGGGGGCTATGGGGCTATGGGGGCTATGAGGGCTATGGGGCTATGGGGGCTATGGGGGCTATGAGGGCTATGGGACTATGGGGCGCTATGGAGGCTATGGGGCGCTATGGGGCTATGGTCACTATGGGGCGCTATGGAGGCTATGGGGCGCTATGGGGCGCTATGGGTGCTATGGGGCGCTATGGACGCTATGGTGCACTATGAGGCGCTATGGGGCGCTATTGGGCACTATGGGCACTATGGGTTGCTATGGGGCACTATGGGGCGCTGTTGGGAGCTATGGGGCGCTATGGGTGCCATGGGGCGCTATGGGGCGCTATGGGCGCTGTGGGGCGCTATGGGACGCTATGGGGCGCTATGGATGCTATGGGGCGCTATGGACAGTATGGGGCGCTATGGGGCGCTATGGATGCTATGGGGCGCTATGGGTGCTATGGGGCGCTATGGATGCTATGGGGCACTATGGGCGCTAAGGGGCGCAATGGGGCGCTATGGGCGCTATGGGGCGCTATGGGGTGCTATGGGGCGCTATGGGCGCTATGGTGTGCTATGGGGCGCTATGGATGCTATGGGGCGCTATGGGGCGCTATGGGGCGCTATGGGACGCTATGGGGTGCTATGGATGCTATGGGGCGCTATGGACGCTATGGGGTGCTATGGGGCACAATGGGCGCTGTGGGGCGCTATGGGCGCTATGGGGCTCTATGGATGCTATGGGGCGCTATGGGGCGCTATGGGGCGCTATGGATGCTATGGGGCACTATGGGTGCTACAGGGTGCTATGGGTGCTATGGGGCGCTATGAATGCTATGGGGTGCTATGGGGCGCTATGGGGCGCTATGGATGCTATGGGGCGCTATGGGGCGCTATGGATGCTATGGGGCACTATGGGGCGCTATGGGGCGCTATGGATGCTATGGGGTGCTATGGGGCGCTATGGGGCGCTATGGATGCTATGGGGCGCTATGGGGCGCTATGGGGCGCTATGGGGCGCTATGGGCGCTATGGGGTGCTATGGGGTGCTATGGGGCGCTATGGGCGCTATGGGGCGCTATGGGCACTATGGGGCGCTATGGGCGCTATGGGGCGCTATGGGGCGCTATGGGGCGCTATGGGCACTATGGGGTGCTATGGGCAATATGGGGCGCTATGGGCACTATGGGGCGCTATGGGGCGCTATGGGGCGCCGTGGCTCCCACCTGGTCACCATCTCCTTCTCCTTGTTGGAGGCGTGGCCGCCGCTGCCCAGCGCCAGGGCCGGGGTGCTCAGGAAGTACCCGCAGTGGTTGTGGAAGTAGCGGTTGATGAGCGGCAGCAGCACCTGCACCGGGCACAGGGGGACCCATAGGGACCCATAGAGACCCATAGAGACCCATAGGGACCCATAGAGACCCATAGGGACCATAGGGACCCATAGGGACCCATAGGGACCCATAGGGACCATAGGGACCCATAGAGACCCATAGAGACCCATAGGGACCCATAGAGACCCATAGGGACCCATAGGGACCCATAGAGACCCATAGGGACCATAGGGACCCATAGGGACCCATAGAGACCCATAGAGACCCATAGGGACCCATAGAGACCCATAGGGACCATAGGGACCCATAGGGACCCATAGAGACCCATAGAGACCCATAGGGACCCATAGAGACCCATAGGGACCATAGGGACCCATAGGGACCCATAGGGACCATAGGGACCCATAGGGACCCATAGGGACCCATAGAGACCCATAGGGACCATAGGGACCCATAGAGACCCATAGAGACCCATAGGGACCCATAGAGACCCATAGGGACCATAGGGACCCATAGGGACCATAGGGATCATAGGGACCACAGGGACCCATAGAGACCCATAGGGACCCATAGAGACCCATAGGGACCCATAGAGACCCATAGGGACCATAGGGACCCATAGAGACCCATAGGGACCCATAGAGACCCATAGAGACCCATAGGGACCCATAGAGATCATAGGGACCCATAGGGACCCATAGAGACCCATAGACCCCCATAGCGACCCATAGACCCCCCCCCCCCCCGCCCCATAGGCCCCTCTGACCTTGGCGAAGAACTTGATCTCCTGCTCGTGGGGGGATTTCTCCACGCGGCCGCTGCTGACCACGGCCTCTGGGGGGAGACAAAGAGACCCATAGGGACCATAAGGACCATAGGGACCCATAGAGACCGTAGAGACCCATAGAGACCCATAGAGGCCCATAGAGACCATAGAGACCCATAGAGACCCATAGAGACCCATAGAGACCATAGAGACCCATAGGGACCCATAGAGACCCATAGAGACCCATAGAGACCCATAAGGACCCATAGAGACCCATAGAGACCCATAAGGACCCATAGGGACCCATAGTGACCCATAGAGACCATAGAGACCCATAGAGACCATAGAGACCCATAGAGACCCATAGAGACCCATAGGGACCCATAGAGACCCATAGGGACCCATAGGGACCCATAGAGACCCATAGAGACCCATAAGGACCCATAGAGACCCATAGAGACCCATAGAGACCATAGAGACCCATAGGGACCCATAGAGACCATAGAGACCCATAAGGACCCATAGAGACCCATAAGGACCCATAGGGACCCATAGAGACCCATAGAGACCCATAGGGACCCATAGAGACCCATAAGGACCCATAGGGACCCATAGAGACCCATAAGGACCCATAGAGACCCATAAGGACCCATAGGGACCCATAGAGACCCATAGAGACCCATAGAGACCCATAGAGACCCATAGGGACCCATAGAGACCCATAGAGACCCATAGAGACCCATAGAGACCCATAGGGACCCATAGAGACCCATAAGGACCCATAGGGACCCATAGAGACCCATAGAGACCCATAGAGACCCATAGAGACCCATAGGGACCCATAGAGACCCATAGAGACCCCATAGAGACCCATAGAGACCCATAGAGACCCATAGGGACCCATAGAGACCCATAGGGTCCCAGGTGTACCCCGTGTGTACCCCCCGTCTCCCATGTGTATTCCATGTGATTGCCGTGTGCGTCCCACGTGACCCCCCCCCCCCCCCCCGCGCCGGGCACGTGACCCGCACCCAGGTGCGCGATGAACTCCTGGGACGTGTCCATCCAGCGCAGGAGCTGCTGCAGGAGCCCGAAGGCGAAGCGCTTCTCGATGGACGAGGAGTCCAGCTCCATGTCCTTGAGCCCCCTGCGGCCAGAGGGACCCACAGCCACCCATTGGGACCATAGGGACCCATTGGGACCCACAGCCACCCATTGGGACCATAGGGACCCATTGGGACCCACAGCCACCCATTGGGACCATAGGGACCCATTGGGACCCAGTGGGACCCATAGAGACCCATAGAGACACAGAGGGACCCATTGGGACCATAGGGACCCATTGGGACCCACAGCCACCCATTGGGACCATAGGGACCCATAGGGACCCATTGGGACCCACAGCCACCCATTGGGACCATAGGGACCCATTGGGACCCAGTGGGACCCATAGAGACCCATAGGGACACAGAGGGACCCATTGGGACCATAGGGACCCATTGGGACCCACAGCCACCCATTGGGACCATAGGGACCCACTGGGACCCACAGCCACCCATTGGGACCATAGGGACCCACTGGGACCCACAGCCACCCATTGGGACCATAGGGACCCATTGGGACCCAGTGGGACCCATAGAGACCCATAGAGACACAGAGGGACCCATTGGGACCATAGGGACCCACTGGGACCATAGGGACCCATTGGGACCCATAGGGACCCATAGGGACCCATTGGGACCCACAGCCACCCATTGGGACCATAGGGACCCATTGGGACCCATAGGGACCCATAGAGACCCATAGAGACCCATAGCGACCCATTGGGACCATAGGGACCCATAGGGACCCATTGGGACCATAGGGACCCATAGCGACCCATTGGGACCATAGGGAACCATAGACCCCATAGAGCCTATAGAGACCCATAGCGCCAATAGAGCCCATAGACCCCATAGACCCCATAGAGCCCCATAGCGCCCATAGAGCCCATAGAGCCCCATAGACCCCATAGCGCCCATAGAGCTCCATAGAGCCCCATAGAGCCCCATAGAGCCCATAGAGCCCCATAGACCCCATAGAGCCCCATAGAGCCCCATAGAGCCCCATAGAGCCCATACAGCCCCATAGACCCCATAGAGCCCATAGAGCCCCATAGAGCCCCATAGCGCCCCATAGAGCCCATAGAGCCCCATAGAGCTCCATAGAGCCCCATAGAGCCCCATGGCACCCTCACCGGGTCACGGCGTATCCGTGCAGCTGCAGGAAGCGCAGCAGCTCCTGCGCCTTCTCGCGGTCTCGCGCCTTCTCCTGCGCCGTCAGCGTGTCGTAGGGCACGAGCAGCGGGTGCGAGCCCCCCCCTGCGCCAGTGGGGCAGAGCGGCAATGGGGCAGAGCGGCAATGAGGCAGAGCGGCAATGGGGACAGAGCGGCAATGGGGCAGAGCATCAATGGGGACAGAGCATCAATGGGGCAGAGCGGCAATGGGGACAGAGCGGCAATGGGGCAGAGCATCAATGGGGACAGAGCATCAATGGGGCAGAGCGGCAATGGGGACAGAGCGGCAATGAGGCAGAGCGGCAATGGGGACAGAGCGGCAATGGGGCAGAGCATCAATGGGGACAGAGCATCAATGGGGACAGAGCATCAATGGGGCAGAGCGGCAATGGGGACAGAGCGGCAATGGGGCAGAGCATCAATGGGGACAGAGCATCAATGGGGGCAGAGCACCAATGGGGGCAGAGCATCAATGGGGACAGAGCGGCAATGGGGACAGAGCATCAATGGGGACAGAGCATCAATGGGGACAGAGCACCAATGGGGACAGAGCGGCAATGGGGCAGAGCGGCAATGGGGACAGAGCATCAATGGGGACAGAGCGGCAATGGGGACAGAGCATCAATGGGGACAGAGCACCAATGGGGACAGAGCATCAATGGGGACAGAGCGGCAATGGGGACAGAGCACCAATGGGGACAGAGCATCAATGGGGACAGAGCGGCAATGGGGACAGAGCACCAATGGGGACAGAGCATCAATGGGGACAGAGCACCAATGGGGACAGAGCACCAATGGGGACAGAGCATCAATGGGGGCAGAGCATCAATGGGGCAGAGCGGCAATGGGGCAGAGCGGCAATGGGGACAGAGCACCAATGGGGACAGAGCGGCAATGGGGACAGAGCACCAGTGGGGACAGAGCACCAGTGGGGACAGAGCATCAATGGGGACAGAGCACCAATGGGGACAGAGCATCAATGGGGACAGAGCATCAATGGGGACAGAGCGGCAATGGGGACAGAGCACCAATGGGGACAGAGCGGCAATGGGGACAGAGCGGCAATGGGGACAGAGCACCAATGGGGACAGAGCATCAATGGGGACAGAGCACCAATGGGGACAGAGCATCAATGGGGGCAGAGCACCAATGGGGACAGAGCGGCAATGGGGACAGAGCACCAGTGGGGACAGAGCATCAATGGGGACAGAGCACCAATGGGGACAGAGCACCAATGGGGACAGAGCACCAATGGGGACAGAGCATCAATGGGGGCAGAGCATCAATGGGGACAGAGCACCAATGGGGACAGAGCATCAATGGGGACAGAGCACCAATGGGGACAGAGCATCAATGGGGACAGAGCACCAATGGGGACAGAGCATCAATGGGTACAGAGCACCAATGGGGACAGAGCATCAATGGGGACAGAGCACCAATGGGGACAGAGCATCAATGGGGGCAGAGCATCAATGGGGACAGAGCATCAATGGGGACAGAGCGGCAATGGGGACAGAGCACCAATGGGGACAGAGCGGCAATGGGGACAGAGCATCAATGGGGACAGAGCGGCAATGGGGACAGAGCATCAATGGGGACAGAGCATCAATGGGGACAGAGCATCAATGGGGACAGAGCGGCAATGGGGACAGAGCACCAATGGGGACAGAGCATCAATGGGGACAGAGCATCAATGGGGGCAGAGCACCAATGGGGACAGAGCATCAATGGGGACAGAGCACCAATGGGGACAGAGCACCAATGGGGACAGAGCGGCAATGGGGACAGAGCATCAATGGGGACAGAGCATCAATGGGGACAGAGCGGCAATGGGGACAGAGCACCAATGGGGACAGAGCATCAATGGGACAGAGCATCAATGGGGACAGAGCACCAATGGGGACAGAGCATCAATGGGGACAGAGCACCAATGGGGACAGAGCATCAATGGGGGCAGAGCATCAATGGGGACAGAGCGGCAATGGGGACAGAGCATCAATGGGGCAGAGCATCAATGGGGACAGAGCATCAATGGGGGCAGAGCATCAATGGGGACAGAGCGGCAATGGGGACAGAGCATCAATGGGGCAGAGCATCAATGGGGACAGAGCATCAATGGGGGCAGAGCGGCAATGGGGCAGAGCATCAATGGGGACAGAGCATCAATGGGGACAGAGCATCAATGGGGACAGAGCACCAATGGGGACAGAGCGGCAATGGGGCAGAGCATCAATGGGGACAGAGCATCAATGGGGACAGAGCATCAATGGGGACAGAGCGGCAATGGGGACAGAGCATCAATGGGGACAGAGCACCAATGGGGACAGAGCACCAATGGGGACAGAGCGGCAATGGGGCAGAGCATCAATGGGGACAGAGCATCAATGGGGACAGAGCATCAATGGGGACAGAGCGGCAATGGGGCAGAGCGGCAATGGGGACAGAGCATCAATGGGGACAGAGCGGCAATGGGGACAGAGCGGCAATGGGGCAGAGCATCAATGGGGACAGAGCACCAATGGGGACAGAGCATCAATGGGGACAGAGCGGCAATGGGGACAGAGCATCAATGGGGACAGAGCATCAATGGGGACAGAGCGGCAATGGGGACAGAGCACCAATGGGCACAGAGCATCAATGGGGACAGAGCGGCAATGGGGACAGAGCATCAATGGGGCAGAGCATCAATGGGGACAGAGCATCAATGGGGGCAGAGCATCAATGGGGACAGAGCGGCAATGGGGACAGAGCATCAATGGGGCAGAGCATCAATGGGGACAGAGCATCAATGGGGGCAGAGCGGCAATGGGGCAGAGCATCAATGGGGACAGAGCATCAATGGGGACAGAGCATCAATGGGGACAGAGCACCAATGGGGACAGAGCGGCAATGGGGCAGAGCATCAATGGGGACAGAGCATCAATGGGGACAGAGCATCAATGGGGACAGAGCGGCAATGGGGACAGAGCATCAATGGGGACAGAGCACCAATGGGGACAGAGCACCAATGGGGACAGAGCGGCAATGGGGCAGAGCATCAATGGGGACAGAGCATCAATGGGGACAGAGCATCAATGGGGACAGAGCGGCAATGGGGCAGAGCGGCAATGGGGACAGAGCATCAATGGGGACAGAGCATCAATGGGGACAGAGCATCAATGGGGACAGAGCGGCAATGGGGACAGAGCGGCAATGGGGCAGAGCATCAATGGGGACAGAGCACCAATGGGGACAGAGCATCAATGGGGACAGAGCATCAATGGGGACAGAGCGGCAATGGGGACAGAGCATCAATGGGGACAGAGCATCAATGGGGACAGAGCGGCAATGGGGACAGAGCACCAATGGGGACAGAGCATCAATGGGGACAGAGCATCAATGGGGACAGAGCATCAATGGGGACAGAGCATCAATGGGGACAGAGCGGCAATGGGGACAGAGCATCAATGGGGACAGAGCGGCAATGGGGACAGAGCATCAATGGGGACAGAGCATCAATGGGGACAGAGCGGCAATGGGGACAGAGCATCAATGGGGACAGAGCACCAATGGGGACAGAGCATCAATGGGGACAGAGCATCAATGGGGACAGAGCACCAATGGGGACAGAGCATCAATGGGGACAGAGCACCAATGGGGACAGAGCATCAATGGGGACAGAGCACCAATGGGGACAGAGCATCAATGGGGACAGAGCATCAATGGGGACAGAGCATCAATGGGGGCAGAGCATCAATGGGGACAGAGCACCAATGGGGACAGAGCATCAATGGGGACAGAGCATCAATGGGGACAAAGCAGCAACGGGGCAGGGAGCACTCAATGGGGCAGGGAGCACTCAATGGGGCAGGGAGCACCCAATGGGGCAGGGAGCACCCAATGGGGCAGGGAGCACTCAATGGGGCAGGGAGCACTCAATGGGGCAGGGAGCACCCAATGGGGCAGGGAGCACTCAATGGGGCAGGGAGCACTCAATGGGGCAGGGAGCACTCAATGGGGCAGGGAGCACCCAATGGGGCAGGGAGCACTCAATGGGGCAGGGAGCACCCAATGGGGCAGGGAGCACCCAATGGGGCAGGGAGCACCCAATGGGGCAGGGAGCACTCAATGGGGCAGGGAGCACTCAATGGGGCAGGGAGCACCCAATGGGGCAGGGAGCACTCAATGGGGCAGGGAGCACCCAATGGGGCAGGGAGCACCCAATGGGGCAGGGAGCACTCAATGGGGCAGGGAGCACCCAATGGGGCAGGGAGCACTCAATGGGGCAGGGAGCACCCAATGGGGCAGGGAGCACCCAATGGGGCAGGGAGCACTGGGGTGGGGGTAAAGGGGCAGAGGAGCCCCCATGGCAGATGTGGGGCTGAGGAGCAGCCATGGGGGGCCCATGGGGCTGGGGGGGCCTCACCTTTGGCCTCCAGCTCCAGCTTCTTCTTGCGGCCCCACGTGTTGTGGTAGTTCTCAGCCAACTGCTCTGCCATGGCCTGGGGATGGGGGGGTATGGGAATGGGTATGGGGTATGGGATATGGGGTATGGGATATGGGGTATGGGATATGGGGTATGGGATATGGGGTATGGGATATGGGGTATGGGGTATGGGGTATGGGATATGGGATATGGGGTATGGGGTATGGGGTATGGGATATGGGATATGGGGTATGGGGTATGGGGTATGGGATATGGGGTATGGGATATGGGGTATGGGATATGGGGTATGGGATATGGGGTATGGGATATGGGATATGGGGTATGGGGTATGGGGTATGGGATATGGGGTATGGGATATGGGGTATGGGATATGGGATATGGGGTATGGGGTATGGGGTATGGGATATGGGGTATGGGGTATGGGGTATGGGGTATGGGGTATGGGATATGGGGTATGGGATATGGGGTATGAGGTATGAGATATGGGGTATGGGGTATGGGATATGGGGTATGGGTATGGAGTATGGGGTATGGGGTATGGGGTATGGGATATGGGATATGGGTATGGGGTATGGGGTATGGGGTATGGGGTATGGGGTATGGGGTATGGGATATGGGGTATGAGGTATGAGATATGGGGTATGGGGTATGGGATATGGGGTATGGGTATGGGGTATGGGGTATGGGGTATGGGGTATGGGATATGGGATATGGGTATGGGGTATGGGGTATGGGGTATGGGATATGGGGTATGGGGTATGGGATATGGGGTATGGGATATGGGGTATGGGGTATGGGGTATGGGGTATGGGATATGGGGTATGGGGTATGGGATATGGGATATGGGATATGGGGTATGGGGTATGGGGTATGGGGTATGGGATATGGGGTATGGGGTATGGGATATGGGGTATGGGGTATGGGGTATGGGATATGGGGTATGGGGTATGGGATATGGGATATGGGATATGGGGTATGGGTATGGGGTATGGGATATGGGGTATGGGGTATGGGGTATGGGATATGGGGTATGGGGTATGGGGTATGGGATATGGGATATGGGATATGGGGTATGGGATATGGGGTATGGGATATGGGATATGGGTATGGGGTATGGGATATGGGGTATGGGATATGGGGTATGGGGTATGGGATATGGGGTATGGGATATGGGGTATGGGGTATGGGGTATGGGATATGGGATATGGGATATGGGATATGGGATATGGGTATGGGGTATGGGATATGGGGTATGGGGTATGGGGTATGGGATATGGGATATGGGATATGGGGTATGGAGTATGGGGTATGGGATATGGGATATGGGATATGGGGTATGGGATATGGGGTATGGGATATGGGGTATGGGGTATGGGGTATGGGATATGGGATATGGGATATGGGATATGGAATATGGGGTATGGGGTATGGGATATGGGGTATGGGGTATGGGGTATGGGATATGGGGTATGGGATATGGGATATGGGGTATGGGGTATGGGGTATGGGGTATGGGGTATGGGGTATGGGATATGGGGTATGGGGTATGGGATATGGGGTATGGGATATGGGATATGGGGTATGGGATATGGGGTATGGGGTATGGGGTATGGGATATGGGGTATGGGATATGGGGTATGGGGTATGGGATATGGGGTATGGGATATGGGGTATGGGATATGGGGTATGGGATATGGGGTATGGGATATGGGGTATGGGGTATGGGGTATGGGATATGGGGTACGGGGACCCTGACCTGCAGCTCCCGGGACAGCGTCACCCCCGACAGGTCCACGGGCTGGGGGCTGTAGCCGTGACTGGTGTCGTAGGTGGCCTTTGGGGGACCAAGAGCATCGTGAGGGGTCCATGGGCCCCTACGGACCCTGATGGACCCCATGGACCCTATGGACCCCATTGACCCTATGGACCATTTGGACCCCTTTAGATCCCTATGGACCCCTGTGGATCCCTATGGACATCTATGGACCCTATGGACCCCTATGGACACCTATGGACCCCATGGACCCCATAAACCCCTGTGGACGCCTATGGATGCCTATACACCCTAGGGAACCCTATGGATCCCTATGTACCCCATGGAGCCCTACGGACCCCATAAACCCCTATGGATCCCTATGGACCCCTATGGACCGCAGACCTGGGCAGACTGGGAGATCTTTCGGGTCTTCTTCTTCTCCACTTTGTCCTCCTCTCCCTCCCGGGCCTTCTCCACCGTCCACTCCCAGGCCAGCATGGCCTTGAGGGACTCCTTGATGGGCCAGCGGTAGATCTCCTTGTCCTGAGGGTGGATGGGGTCAGGGACCTCAATGGGGCTGGATGGGGACCCCAGTGGGGCTGGATGGGGACCTCAATGGGGCTGGATGGGGATGGGTATCGCAATGGAGTTGGATGGGGTTGGGGATCTCAATGGGGTTGGATGGGGATGGGGATCTCAATGGGGCTGGATGGGGATGGGGATCGCAATGGAGTTGGATGGGGTTGGGGATCTCAATGGGGTTGGAAGGGGATGGGGATCTCAATGGGGCTGGATGGGGATGCGAATCTCAATGGGGTTGGATGGGGATGGGAATCTCAATGGGGTTGGAGGGCGATGGGGATCTCAATGGGGTTGGATGGGGTTGGGGATCTCAATGGGGCTGGATGGGGATGGGGATCTCAATGGGGTTGGATGGGGATGGGGATCTCAATGGGATTGGATGAGGATGGGGATCTCAATGGGGTTGGATGGGGTTGGGGGATCTCAATGGATTTGGGGGATCTCAATGGGGTTGGATGGGGATGGGGATCTCAATGGGGTTGGATGGGGTTGGGGGATCTCAATGGGTTTGGGGGATCTCAATGGGGTTGGATGGGGATGGGTGATCTCAATGGGGTTGGATGGGGATGGGGATCTCAATGGGATTGGATGGGGATGGGGATCTCAATGGGGTTGGATGGGGTTGGGGGATCTCAATGGGTTTGGGGGATCTCAATGGGGTTGGATGGGGATGGGGATCTCAATGGGGTTGGATGGGGTTGGGGGATCTCAATGGGTTTGGGGGATCTCAATGGGGTTGGATGGGGTTGGGGGATCTCAATGGGTTTGGGGGATCTCAATGGGGTTGGATGGGGTTGGGGGGTCTCAATGGGGTTTGGGGATCTCAATGGGGTTGGGGGTGTCCCATAGGGGCTGGGGGGGCCCAGGAGGAGCCGGTACCTTCTCCGAGAAGGTCTTGTATGGGCGCAGCATTGGGTGGGTCTTGGCCTCTTCATCCACCACCTCCCCAAAGGACCAATTGTTCTGGATCTGTCCATGGAGGGGACATCACTGGGGGCGCTGGGACAGCCCTGGGGGTGCTGGGACGTCATTGGGGGTGCTGGGACGTCATTGCGGGTCCCAGTTTTGGGGTCCCACCTTGTCGAAGGCCCACTTCTCATGGGTGAACTCCGCGTACTTGTTGATGAAGCCATCGAGCTTCTCGGGGATGATGACGCTGGAGGGCAAAGGGGACAAGGGGGGGGTCAGGAGGGGACCCTATGGGGCAGGGCTATGGGGCAGGGCTATGGGGCAGGAGGCCTCTGGGCTCACTTGAGGGTCTCCACGGGCTTGGGGTCGAAGTTGCCCTCGGCGTCCACGGCCGCCTTCTTCTCGGTGCGCGAGGAGTAGCTGGCGTCGGCGTAGTCGGGCGGGAGGGCGCCGGCGATGGCGCAGAGGCAGGGCACGGCCAGGCGGTAGAGCTCCGGGTCGAAGCGCTGCCGGCACCGGTACCCGCGCCCGCGTCACCGCCAGCAGCAGCAGCATCCCCGTCATCGACCCCATCATCATCATCGTCATCATCATCCTCATCATCCCCATTGTCATCCCCATCATCATCATCGTCATCATCATCCTCATCATCCCCATTGTCATCCCCATCATCATCATCGTCATCATCATCATCCCCATCATCTCCATTGTCATCCCCATCATCATCATCGTCATCATCATCATCCCCATCATCCCCATTGTCATCCCCATCATCATCATCATCATCCCCATCATCCCCATTGTCATCCCCATCATCATCATCGTCATCATCATCATCCCCATCATCCCCATTGTCATCCCCATCATCCCCATTGTCATCCCCATCATCATCATCATCATCCCCATCAGCAGCAGCAGCATCCCCGTCATCATCCCCATCATCATCATTGTCACCATCATCCCCATTGTCATCCCCATCATCATCATCCCCATCAGCAGCAGCAGCATCCCTGTCATCATCCCCATCATCATCATCTCTCCATTGTCATCCACATCATCCCCATTGTCCCAATCATCCCCATCATCATCCCCATCTCCCCATCATCGTCCCCATCATCATCCTCAACTTCCCATCATCATCCTCATCTCCCCATCACCATCTCCATCTCCCAATCATCACCCCCATCTTGCCATTATCATCCCCATCTCCATCCCCATCTCCCCATCATCATCCCCATCATCATCCCCATCTCCTCCTCCTCATCCCCATCTCCTCCTCCTCATCCCTATCTCCCCATCATCATCCTCATCTCTCCATCATCATCCCCATCTCCCCACCATCATCTCCATCATCTCTCCGCCACCATCCCCATCTCCTCCTCCTCATCCCCATCTCCTCCTCCTCATCCCCATCTCCTCCTCCTCATCCCCATCTCCCCAGCATCATCCCCATCCCCATCTCCTCCTCCTCCTCCTCATCCCCATCTCCTCCTCCTCATCCCCATCTCCTCCTCCTCATCCCCATCTCCTCCTCCTCATCCCCATCTCCCCAGCATCATCCCCATCCCCATCTCCTCCTCCTCCTCCTCATCTCCCCAGCCCCATCTCCCCATCTCCCCCCCATCATCCTCACCCCCTGTCCCCCCCCATGCTCCCACCTTGTGCGCCAGCGACTGGAAGATGCCCCAGAAGAGCTTGCGGGTCAGGTGCAGCTCCTCCTCCGAGCTCACGCCCTCATTGGGCCACCCGCTGGGCAGGCAGTAGTACTTCCAACACCGCTCGTAGTGATTGGTCAGCAGCTGGGGGGGCAGAGTGACCAATGGGGGGATCCCTAGGGGGGGGGGACATCCCCATAGACCCCCCCCCGTGTCCCCCCCCATGGCCTCACCTTCAGGGGCATCTTGGAGAACTCGTTGAGGATGGGCACGTCGAAGACCAGGCGGCGCAGGAGGTGCTGCAGCATGGAGGGGCGGATGTACCTGGGGGGATGGGGGGGTTGGGGCCCATGGTTGGGTCATGGCACCCATGGTTGGGTTTGGTGCCTATGGTTGGGTCATGGCGCCCATGGTTGGGTTTGGTGCCTATGGTTGGGTCATGGCACCCATGGTTGGGTTTGGTGCCTATGGTTGGGTCATGGCGCCCATGGTTGGGTCATGGCACCCATGGTTGGGTTTGGTGCCTATGCTTGGGTCATGGCGCCCATGGTTGGGTTTGGTGCCTATGGTTGGGTCATGGCACCCATGGTTGGGTCATGGCACCCATGGTTGGGTTTGGTGCCTATGGTTGGGTCATGGCGCCCATGGTTGGGTTTGGTGCCTATGGTTGGGTCATGGCACCCATGGTTGGGTCATGGCGCCCATGGTTGGGTTTGGTGCCTATGGTTGGGTCATGGCGCCCATGGTTGGGTCATGGTGCCTATGGTTGGGTTTGGTGCCTATGGTTGGGTCATGGTGCCTATGGTTGGGTCATGGTGCCCATGGTTGGGTCATGGCGCCCATGGTTGGGTTTGGTGCCTATGGTTGGGTCATGGTGCCTATGGTTGGGTCATGGCACCCATGGTTGGGTCATGGTGCCCATGGCTGGGTCATGGTGCCTATGGTTGGGTTTGGTGCCTATGGTTGGGTCATGGCACCCATGGTTGGGTCATGGCGCCCATGGTTGGGTTTGGTGCCTATGGTTGGGTTTGGTGCCTATGGTTGGGTTTGGTGCCTATGGTTGGGTCATGGCACCCATGGTTGGGTCATGGCGCCCATGGTTGGGTTTGGTGCCTATGGTTGGGTTTGGTGCCTATGGTTGGGTCATGGTGTCGATGGTTGTGTTTTGGGTGCCATGGTTGGGTTGTGGGTGCCACGGTTGGGTTTTGGGTACCACGGTTGGGTTGTGGGTGCCACGGTTGGGTTGTGGGTGCCACGGTTGGGTTGTGGGTGCCACGGTTGTGTTGTGGGTGCCACGGTTGTGTTTTGGGTGCCACGGTTGGGTTGTGGGTGCCACGGTTGGGTTGTGGGTGCCACGGTTGGGTTGTGGGTGCCACGGTTGCGTTGTGGTTGCCACGGTTGGGTTGTGGGTGCCACGGTTGGGTTGTGGGTGCCACGGTTGGGTTGTGGGTGCCACGGTTGAGTTGTGGTTGCCACGGTTGGGTTGTGGGTGCCATGGTTGGGTTGTGGGTGCCACGGTTGGGTTGTGGGTGCCACGGTTGCGTTGTGGGTGCCACGGTTGGGTTGTGGTTGCCACGGTTGGGTTGTGGGTGCCACGGTTGGGTTGTGGGTGCCACGGTTGGGTTGTGGGTGCCACGGTTGCGTTGTGGGTGCCACGGTTGGGTTGTGGGTGCCACGGTTGGGTTGTGGGTGCCACGGTTGGGTTGTGGTTGCCACGGTTGCGTTGTGGGTGCCACGGTTGGGTTGTGGGTGCCACGGTTGAGTTGTGGTTGCCACGGTTGCGTTGTGGGTGCCATGGTTGCGTTGTGGGTGCCACGGTTGGGTTGTGGGTGCCACGGTTGCGTTGTGGGTGCCACGGTTGCGTTGTGGGTGCCACGGTTGCGTTGTGGGTGCCACGGCTGTGTCCCCACCTCCCCCCCCCCCCCCCGTCGCGGCGGGGCGCTCACCGGCACAGCGCCATGAGGCACTCGTCGATGAGGTCGCGCTGGGCCTTGGTGAGGGCCCTGGCGCGGGACAGCCGGTAGATGGTGTGCAGCGCCGAGTCCACGAGGCCGGCGCGGTGCTCGGTGCCGCCGAAGAGCGGCGCGCACTTGGTCAGCAGCGGCAGCACCGCCTGGCTCAGGTACCGGTTCAGCGCCAGCGCCATCTCCGTCGTGCTGAAGGTGGCCTGGGGGGGACGGGGGGGGGGACGGGACACGCACACAGGGGTCGCTATGGGGCAGGGGGACCCCACGGCATCGCCAGGGCAACAGGCGGGGACCCACAGAGCGATGTGGGGCCCCCCATGGCCGCCCTATGGGGGACATCCACTTCCCCCCTTGGCCACCCCATAGGGGACATCCTGGTCCCCCCATGGCCACCCCACAGGGGATATCCGGGTCCCCCCTTGGCCACCCCATAGGGGATATCCGGGTCCCCCCATGGCCACCCCATAGGGGACATCCGGGTCCCCCCTTGGCCACCCCATAGGGGATATCCGGGTCCCCCCTTGGCCACCCCATAGGGGATATCCGGGTCCCCCCATGGCCACCCCACAGGGGATATCCGGGTCCCCCCATGCCCACCCCATAGGGGATATCCGGGTCCCCCCATGGCCACCCCATAGGGGATATCCGGGTCCCCCCTTGGCCACCCCATAGGGGATATCCGGGTCCCCCCATGGCCACCCCACAGGGGATATCCGGGTCCCCCCATGCCCACCCCATAGGGGATATCCGGGTCCCCCCATGGCCACCCCATAGGGGATATCCGGGTCCCCCCTTGGCCACCCCATAGGGGATATCCGGGTCCCCCCATGGCCACCCCACAGGGGATATCCGGGTCCCCCCATGGCCACCCCACAGGGGATATCCGGGTCCCCCCATGCCCACCCCATAGGGGATATCCGGGTCCCCCCATGGCCACCCCATAGCACACCCTATGCCCACCCCATAGGGGCCATCCCATGCCCACCCCAGAGGGGACACCTGGGTCCCCCCATGGCCACCCCATAGCACACCCTACGCCCACCCCAGAGGGGATATCCGGGTCCCCCCATGCCCACCCCATAGCACAACCTAGGCCCACCCCAGAGGGGATATCCGGGTCCCCCCATGCCCACCCCATAGCACACCCTACGCCCACCCCATAGGGGCCATCCCATGGCCACCCCAGAGGGTCCCCCATAGGCCCCCATAGGCCCGCACCGTGTCGAGGGAGGCGGCCGCGCGCAGGTCGGGCAGGAAGCCCACGTCCAGGACGTGCAGGAGCAGCTCCTGGCTCTCGACCCCATAGACCCGGTCCAGGAACAGCACCATGGGCGCCTTGTGCTCGGGCACGAAGCTGGCGGCCAAGCGCGGCTCCACCACGGCGCCGTCTGCAGGGGGGGCACCGGCGTGGGCCCCACGGGGACCCCACAGGGAGCATCCCATACCCCATACCCCATACCCCATACCCCATACCCCATATCCCATACCCCATACCCCATATCCCATACCCCATACCCCATACCCCATACCCCATACCCCATACCCCATACCCCATACCCCATACCCCATATCCCATACCCCATACCCCATACCCCATACCCCATACCCCATACCCCATATCCCATACCCCATACCCCATACCCCATACCCCATACCCCATACCCCATATCCCATACCCCATACCCCATACCCCATACCCCATATCCCATACCCCATATCCCATACCCCATATCCCATACCCCATATCCCATACCCCATACCCCATATCCCATACCCCATACCCCATATCCCATACCCCATATCCCATACCCTATATCCCATACCCCATACCCCATACCCCATACCCCATACCCCATACCCCATATCCCATATCCCATATCCCATACCCCATATCCCATATCCCATATCCCATACCCCATACCCCATACCCCACCCCCCACCCCCCATCCCTCCCTCCCAGGCCGGGTCCCACCTTTCCCCAGGCAGGGCAGCTGCAGGGGGAGGCTGATGATCCCCACCAGGTCCTCGAGCGGCACCAGGGACCTCAGGATCGCCCGGATCCGCAGCGCTTCCCCCTTGCCCGCCTGGATCAGCTGCGGGAGGGATGCGGGGGGGGTCACCGCGGTCCGGCTCCCCCCCATGTGTGGGTCCCCCCCATAGGTGTGGGTCTGCCCCATAGGTGTGGGTCCGCCCCATACGTGTGGGTCCGCCCCATAAGTGTGGGTCCCCCCTATATGTGTGTGTCCACTCCATATATGTGGTTCCGCCCTATATGTGTGGGTCCGCCCCATAGGTGTGGGTCTGCCCCATACGTGTGGGTCTGCCCCATACGTGTGGGTCCGCCCCATAAGTGTGGGTCTGCCCCATACGTGTGGGTCTGCCCCATAGGTGTGGGTCCGCCCCATAAGTGTGGGTCTGCCCCATACGTGTGGGTCTGCCCCATACATGTGGGTCCCCCCCATAGGTGTGGGTCTGCCCCATAGGTGTGGGTCTGCCCCATACATGTGGGTCCGCCGCATACGTGTGGGTCCGCCCCATAAGTGTGGGTCCCCCCTATATGTGTGTGTCCACTCCATATATGTGGTTCCGCCCTATATGTGTGGGTCCGCCCCATAGGTGTGGGTCTGCCCCATACGTGTGGGTCTGCCCCATACGTGTGGGTCCGCCCCTTAAGTGTGGGTCTGCCCCATACGTGTGGGTCTGCCCCATACGTGTGGGTCCGCCCCATAAGTGTGGGTCTGCCCCATACATGTGGGTCTGCCCCATACATGTGGGTCCCCCCCATAGGTGTGGGTCTGCCCCATAGGTGTGGGTCTGCCCCATACATGTGGGTCCGCCGCATACGTGTGGGTCCGCCCCATAAGTGTGGGTCCCCCCTATATGTGTGTGTCCACTCCATATATGTGGTTCCGCCCTATATGTGTGGGTCCGCCCCATAGGTGTGGGTCTGCCCCATACGTGTGTGTCCCCCCCATAGGTGTGGGTCTGCCCCATGCGTGTGGGTCTGTCCCATAGGTGTGGGTCCACCCCATAGGTGTGGGTCCGTGCTCCTTACATGCATCTCGGGGGCGCAGCGCCCCAGCAGGTCGATGAGGGCCGCATAGAAGGACATGATGGCGTTGCCCAAGTGCACCCGGTTCTCCTCGGGGGGTTCCTCAGCCCCGAACCTGAGCAGAGAGAACGGGGGGGGGGGTGTCGGGAATTGCGCACCCCAGATCCCCCAATGGGATGGGGTCGGGATGGTCGTGGGCTCATCTGAGCCCCAAACCTGTCCCCATCCCCATCCCCATCCCCATCCCCATCCCCATCCCCATCCCCTCCCCATCCCCATCCCCATCCCCATCCCCATCCCCATCCCCATCCCCAATCCCCATCCCCATCCCCATCCCATCCCCATCCCCATCCCATCCCCATCCCCATCCCCATCCCCATCCCCATCCCATCCCCATCCCATCCCATCCCCATCCCCATCCCATCCCCATCCCCATCCCCATCCCCATCCCATCCCCATCCCATCCATCCCCATCCCCATCCCATCCCCATCCCCATCCCCATCCCATCCCCATCCCCATCCCCATCCCCATCCCCATCCCCATCCCCTCCCCATCCCCATCCCCATCCCCATCCCCATCCCCATCCCCATCCCCATCCCCATCCCATCCCATCCCCATCCCCATCCCATCCCCATCCCCATCCCCATCCCCATCCCATCCCCATCCCATCCCATCCCCATCCCCATCCCATCCCCATCCCCATCCCCATCCCATCCCCATCCCCATCCCCATCCCATCCCCATCCCCATCCCATCCCCATCCCCATCCCATCCCCATCCCCATCCCATCCCCATCCCCATCCCCATCCCCATCCCCTCCCCATCCCATCCCATCCCCATCCCCATCCCCATCCCCATCCCCATCCCCATCCCCATCCCCATCCCATCCCCATCCCCATCCCCATCCCATCCCCATCCCATCCCCATCCCCATCCCCATCCCATCCCCATCCCCATCCCCATCCCATCCCCATCCCCATCCCATCCCCATCCCCATCCCCATCCCCATCCCATCCCCATCCCATCCCATCCCCATCCCCATCCCCATCCCCATCCCATCCCCATCCCCATCCCCATCCCATCCCCATCCCATCCCCATCCCCATCCCATCCCCATCCCCATCCCCATCCCCATCCCCATCCCCATCCCCATCCCATCCCCATCCCATCCCCATCCCCATCCCCATCCCATCCCCATCCCCATCCCATCCCCATCCCCATCCCCATCCCATCCCCATCCCATCCCCATCCCATCCCCATCCCCATCCCCATCCCATCCCCATCCCCATCCCCATCCCATCCCCATCCCCATCCCATCCCCATCCCCATCCCATCCCCATCCCCATCCCCATCCCCATCCCCATCCCCATCCCCATCCCCATCCCCATCCCATCCCCATCCCATCCCCATCCCATCCCCATCCCCATCCCCATCCCATCCCCATCCCCATCCCATCCCCATCCCCATCCCCATCCCATCCCCATCCCATCCCCATCCCATCCCCATCCCCATCCCCATCCCATCCCCATCCCCATCCCCATCCCATCCCATCCCCATCCCCATCCCCATCCCCATCCCCATCCCCATCCCATCCCCATCCCCATCCCCATCCCCATCCCCATCCCATCCCCATCCCCATCCCCATCCCCATCCCCATCCCCATCCCATCCCCATCCCATCCCCATCCCATCCCCATCCCCATCCCATCCCCATCCCCATCCCCATCCCATCCCCATCCCCATCCCATCCCCATCCCATCCCCATCCCCACTCACGGTTCCCGGCGCCGCTCCCTGCGGATCCCGGGCCCGTCGCGGGCCGGATCCTGCGCGATGCCCATGGCCTCCTGCATGGCCGCCAGGAGCCCGCAGCCGCCCTCGCCCCGCAGCGCCGGCCCGAAGCACTCGGGGCGCCGGATCAGGAGCCGCACCACAACGTTGGCGTTCTCCTCCACGCTCTCCCCTGGCACCGCAAAGAGACCATAGAGACCATAGAGACCCATAGGGACCCATAGAGACCCATAGAGACCATAGAGACCCATAGGGACCCATAGAGACCCATAGAGACCATAGAGACCCATAGAGACCCATAGGGACCCATAGAGACCCATAGAGACCATAGAGACCCATAGAGACCCATAGAGACCCATAGAGACCATAGAGACCCATAGAGACCCATAGAGACCATAGAGACCCATAGGGACCCATAGGCACCATAGAGACCATAGAGACCCATAGAGACCCCATAGAGACCCATAGAGACCATAGAGACCCATAGAGACCCATAGAGACCCATAGAGACCATAGAGACCCATAGGGACCATAGGCACCATAGAGACCATAGAGACCCATAGGGACCCACAGAGACCATATAGACCCATAGGCACCATAGAGACCCATAGAGACCATAGAGACCCATAGAGACCCATAGAGACCATAGAGACTCGTAGGGACCCATAGGGACCCATAGGGACCCATAGAGACCCATAGAGACCATAGAGACTCGTAGGGACCCATAGGGACCCATAGAGACCCATAGAGACCCATAGAGACCATAGAGACTCGTAGGGACCCATAGGGACCATAGAGACTCGTAGGGACCCATAGGGACCCATAGAGATCATAGAGACCATATAGACCCATAGGTACCATAGAGACCCATAGGCACCATAGAGACCCATAGGGGACCATAGGGAGCCATAGAGACCCATAGCCCCCATAGCCCCATAGCCCCATATCCCCCATAGCCCCATATCCCCCCTAGCCCCATAGCCCCATATCCCCCATAGCCCCATATCCCCCATAGCCCCCATAGCCCCCATAGCCCCATAGCCCCCATAGCCCCCATAGCCCCATAGCCCCCATAGCCCCATAGCCCCCATAGCCCCCATAGCCCCATAGCCCCCATAGCCCCATAGCCCCCATAGCCCCCATAGCCCCATAGCCCCCATAGCCCCATAGCCCCCATAGCCCCATAGCCCCCATAGCCCCCATAGCCCCATAGCCCCGCTCTCACCGTTGACGAAGACGGCGAAGCGCAGGAAGTCGAGGTAGCGCTCGCCCCCGCACGGGTTCCAGCCCAGGTCCGGGTAGCCCTTGGCCAGCAGCATGGGGCAGCTCTGCAGGCCGCAGCCCGCCAGGTACGACACCACCTGCGGGACAGCGCCGCCCTCTGGGGCCCCAGGGTGCATCGGGGGCATGGGGGGCACTCGCTGCATTGGGCTCCATTGGGGTGCATTGGGGTGCATTGAGATCCATTGGGTGCATTGGGGTGCGTTGGGGTCCATTGAGGGGCATTGGGTGCATTGAGATCCATTGGGTGCATTGGGGTGCATTGGGGTCCATTGAGGGGCATTGGGTGCATTGAGATCCATTGGGTGCATTGGGGTGCATTGAGGTGCATTGGGTGCATTGGGGTGCATTGGGGTCCATTGAGGGGCATTGGGTGCATTGAGATCCATTGGGTGCATTGGGGTGCATTGGGGTCCATTGAGGGGCATTGGGTGCATTGAGATCCACTGGGTGCATTGGGGTGCATTGAGGTGCATTGGGTGCATTGGGGTGCATTGGGGTCCATTGAGGGGCATTGGGCGCATTGAGATCCATTGGGTGCATTGGGGTGCATTGGGGTCCATTGAGGGGCATTGGGTGCATTGAGATCCTATGGGTGCATTGGGGTGCATTGAGGGGCATTGGGTGCATTGAGATCCATTGGGTGCATTGGGGTGCATTGAGGGGCATTGGGTGCATTGGGGACATTGGGGTGCATTGAGATCCATTGGGGTCCATTGGGTGTATTGGGGTGCATTGGGGTGCACTGAGATCCATTGGGTGCATTGGGGTGCATTGAGGTGCATTGGGTGCATTGGGGTCCACTGGGGTCCATTGAGGTGCATTGGGCGCATTGAGATCCATTGGGTGCATTGAGATCCATTGGGTGCATTGGGGTGCATTGGGGTCCATTGAGACCCATTGGGTGCATTGGGGTGCATTGAGATCCATCGGGTGCATTGGGGTGCATTGAGGTGCATTGGGTGCATTGGGGACATTGGGGTCCATCGGGGTCCATTGAGGGGCATTGGGGTGCATTGGGGTGCATTGGGGTCCATTGGGGTGCATTGGGGTGCCCTGGGGTCCAGGGGGGGTCCCCACCTTCTCCAGGTCCTGCTCCTTCAGCGCCAGCGCCAGCTCGTTGTTGTCAATGACGGATGCGGCCGCCACGTCCAGGGGGGTGGAACCCCGCATCCCTGGGGGGGGGACACATGGGGGTCAGGGGTGATGGGGGGGTGCTATAGGGGTGATAGGGGGGTGCCCTAGGGGTGATGGGGGGGTGCTATAGGGGTGATGGGGGGGTGCCATACGGGTGATGGGGGGGTGCCCTAGGGGTGATGGGGGGGTGCCGTAGGGGTGATAGGGGGGTGCCATAGGGGTGATGGGGGGGTGCCATAGGGGTGATAGGGGGATGCCCTAGGGGTGATAGGGGGGTGCCATACGGGTGATAGGGGGGTGCCATAGGGGTGATGGGGGGGTGCCATACGGGTGATAGGGGGGTGCCATAGGAGTGATGGGGGGGTGCCGTAGGGGTGATGGGGGGGTGCCGTAGGGGTGATAGGGGGGTGCCATAGGGGTGATGGGGGGGTGCCGTAGGGGTGATGGGGGGGTGCCGTAGGGGTGATAGGGGGGTGCCATAGGGGTGATGGGGGGGTGCCATAGGGGTGATGGGGGGGTGCCATACGGGTGATAGGGGGGTGCCATAGGAGTGATAGGGGGGTGCCATAGGGGTGATGGGGGGGTGCCATAGGGGTGATAGGGGGGTGCCATAGGAGTGATAGGGGGGTGCCATAGGGGTGATGGGGGGGTGCCATAGGGGTGATAGGGGGGTGCCATAGGAGTGATAGGGGGGTACCACAGGGGTGATGGGGGGGTGCCACAGGGGTGATGGGGGGGTGCCCTAGGGGTGATAGGGGGGTGCCATAGGAGTGATAGGGGGGTACCACAGGGGTGATGGGGGGGTACCACAGGGGTGATGGGGGGGTACCACAGGGGTGATGGGGGGGTGCCCTAGGGGTAGCCCTGGGTTGCCATGGGGCTAACCCAGGCCGATGCTGCTGTTCTCCAGCAGGTAGCCGAGGTGGTCGAACATGGAGCGCTGGTTCTGGCGGCTGATGCGGCAGAAGTAGCACAGGAAGCGGCAGCAGCTCGTCACCATCTTCGGGAAGCGGATCTCCTGCGCCGGGAGAGCGGGAATGGGGCCGGGAGCGCCGGGAATGGGGTTGGGAATACGGGGAATGGGGTCGGGAATGCTGGGAATGGGGTTGGGAATGCTGGGAATGGGGTTGGGAATACGGGGAATGGGGTTGGGAATGCTGGGAATGGGGTTGGGAATATGGGGAATGGGGTTGGGAATACTGGGAATGGGGTCGGGAATATGGGGAATGGGGTTGGGAATACTGGGAATGGGGTCGGGAATACTGGGAATGGGGTCGGGAATACGGGGAATGGGGTTGGGAATACTGGGAATGGGGTCGGGAATACTGGGAATGGCGTTGGGAATACTGGGAATGGGGTTGGGAATATGGAGAATGGGGTCGGGAATACTGGGAATGGCGTTGGGAATACGGGGAATGGGGTTGGGAATATGGGGAATGGGGTTGGGAATACTGGGAATGGGGTCAGGAATACTGGGAATGGGGTTGGGAATACGGGGAATGGGGTCAGGAATACTGGGAATGGGGTCGGGAATACTGGGAATGGGGTTGGGAATATGGGGAATGGGGTTGGGAATGCTGGGAATGGGGTCGGGAATACTGGGAATGGGGTTGGGAATATGGAGAATGGGGTCGGGAATATGGGGAATGGGGTTGGGAATACTGGGAATGGGGTTGGGAATACTGGGAATGGGGTTGGGAATATGGGAAATGGGGTCAGGAATACTGGGAATGGGGTTGGGAATATGGGAAATGGGGTCAGGAATACTGGGAATGGGGTTGGAAACACGGGTAATGGGGCCGGGAATATGGGGAATGGGGTTGGGAATACTGGGAATGGGGTCGGGGATACCGGGAATGGGGTCGGGGATACCGGGAATGGGAGCAGGAGGAGATGGGGGTCCCGGGGCTCACCTTGGACTCGCCGCCCCCCAGCACGCTGACCATGACCTGCATGACGGTCTCGTGCATCCCCAGCGCCCGCATCAGGTTGGGGTGCTGGTAGAAGACTTTGTTGTTCATGATGTTCCTGGGGGGGGACAGGGGGGTTATGGGGTGGCAATGGGGATATGGGGGGCTCAGGAGGGGATATAGGGGGGAATGGGAGCTACGGGGTGGCAGTGGGGATAGGGGGTCTCCAGGGATGCTCTTGGGTCCCCACGATGCCATGAGGTCCACGTAGGGTACCACAGGGAGCCTGTGGCACGCACCCGGTGCTCTGGATGAGCAGGGATGCTCAGGGATGCCATTGGGTACCCAGGGATGCTCAGGGATGCCATTGGGTACCCAGGGATGCTCAGGGATGCTCAGGGATGCCATGGGGTACCCAGGGATGCTCAGGGATGCTCAGGGATGCCATTGGGTACCCAGGGATGCTCAGGGATGCCATGGGGCAGCCGTAGCCCCCACATCACGCACCCGATGCTCTGGATGAGCAGGGATGCTCAGGGATGCTCAGGGATGCCATTGGGTACCCAGGGATGCTCAGGGATGCCATTGGGTACCCAGGGATGCTCAGGGATGCTCAGGGATGCCATTGGGTACCCAGGGATGCTCAGGGATGCCATGGGGTACCCAGGGATGCTCAGGGATGCTCAGGGATGCCATGGGGTACCCAGGGATGCTCAGGGATGCTCAGGGATGCCATGGGGTACCCAGGGATGCTCAGGGATGCCATGGGGCAGCCGTAGCCCCCACATCACGCACCCGATGCTCTGGATGAGCAGGTTCTCCTCCTCGGGGCCCATCTGCACGATGAGCAGGGAGCGGATCTGGCTGAGGCTCTCGAGGAGCGCGGTGGCGTCGGGCACCGAGCGGCTGCTGAGGGCGTAGGCGCGCGGCAGCGCCCGCACCAGCTCGCCCAGGGCATCGTACTGGCGGTGCAGGAGGCTGAACATGGCCCGCACCAGCTCCGGGCTCTGGATGAAGGCTTCCTGCGCCCAGTGCACCATGGTCTGCGAGATGAGCTCCTGCAGGGAGCCTGCGGGCACCGAGGGCACCCATGGGTGCGCGCAGGGAGACGGGGGACCCAGGGGTGGGGATGGGCACGGGGATATGGGGGACCCATAGGGGGTACCCATGGGGGTATTGGGGATGGGGGACCCATGGGTGCGCGCAGGGAGACGGGGGACCCAGGGGTGGGGATGGGCACGGGGATATGGGGGACCCATGGGTGCGGGGAGGGATTATGGGGTACCCATGGGTGCAGATAGGGCCATGGGGTACCCATGGGTAGGGATGGATCCATGGGGTACCCATAGGTGGTGATGGGGCCATGGGGTACCCATGGGTGGGGATGGATCCATGGGGTACCCATGGGTGCGGATGGATCCATGGGGTACCCATGGGTGGGGATGGGGCCATGGGGTACCCATGGGTGGGGATGAGGCCATGGGGTACCCATGGGTGGGGATGGGGCCATGGGGTACCCATGGGTGCGGATGGATCCATGGGGTACCCATGGGTGGGGATGGGGCCATGGGGTACCCATGGGTGCGGATGGATCCATGGGGTACCCATGGGTGGGGATGGGGCCATGGGGTACCCATGGGTGGGGATGGGGCCATGGGGTACCCATGGGTGCGGATGGATCCATGGGGTACCCATGGGTGGGGATGAGGCCATGGGGTACCCATGGGTGGGGATGGGGCCATGGGGTACCCATGGGTGCGGATGGATCCATGGGGTACCCATGGGTGGGGATGGGGCCATGGGGTACCCATGGGTGCGGATGGATCCATGGGGTACCCATGGGTGGGGATGAGGCCATGGGGTACCCATGGGTGCGGATGGATCCATGGGGTACCCATGGGTGGGGATGAGGCCATGGGGTACCCATGGGTGCGGATGGATCCATGGGGTACCCATGGGTGGGGATGGGGCCATGGGGTACCCATGGGTGGGGATGGGGCCATGGGGTACCCATGGGTGCGGATGGATCCATGGGGTACCCATGGGTGGGGATGAGGCCATGGGGTACCCATGGGTGGGGATGGGGCCATGGGGTACCCATGGGTGCGGATGGATCCATGGGGTACCCATGGGTGGGGATGGGGCCATGGGGTACCCATGGGTGCGGATGGATCCATGGGGTACCCATGGGTGGGGATGAGGCCATGGGGTACCCATGGGTGCGGATGGATCCATGGGGTACCCATGGGTGGGGATGAGGCCATGGGGTACCCATGGGTGCGGATGGATCCATGGGGTACCCATGGGTGGGGATGGGGCCATGGGGTACCCATGGGTGCGGATGGATCCATGGGGTACCCATGGGTGGGGATGGGGCCATGGGGTACCCATGGGTGCGGATGGATCCATGGGGTACCCATGGGTGGGGATGGATCCATGGGGTACCCATGGGTGCGGATGGATCCATGGGGTACCCATGGGTGGGGATGGGGCCATGGGGTACCCATGGGTGCGGATGGATCCATGGGGTACCCATGGGTGCGGATGGATCCATGGGGTACCCATGGGTGGGTCCAGCCCTTTGGGAAGGGCTTGGCTGGGGGCGATGGGGACCAGACCTTGGGGGGATGCCCTGGGCCCCCCCCCCCCTCTTCCCTCCCCCCGTGTCCCCCCCCCTCCTCACTGGGCACCGGCGGCTCCTCGGGGGGGGGCTCCCCCTCCTCGGGCGCCCCCCCCCCCGCGCCCCAGCACTTTCTGCACCAGCCCCAGCAGCCGCTGCCGCAGCGACGCCTCCTCCTCCTCCTCCTCTTCCTCCCCGGGCAGCTGGATCCCTGCGGGGGGGGGGGGCAGCGTCATGGGGGGGCGCTATGGGGACACCTATGGGGGGTCCTTATAGCGGGGGGCGGCCTTATTGGGGGGGGGGGCCTAATGGGGGGGGGGTCCCAATGGGGTGTCCCTATGGGGGGGTCCCTATGGTGGGGGGGTTCCTATGGGGGGGTCCCTATGGTGGGGGGAGTCCCTATGGGGGGGTCCCTATGGGGGGGGGGGGGTCCCTAGGGGGGGTCCCTATGGGGGGGGTCCCTATGGGGGGGTTCCCTATGGTGGGGGGAGTCCCTATTGGGGGGGTCCCTATGGTGGGGGGAGTCCCTATGGGGGGGTCCCTATGGGGGGGGGGGGTTCCTATGGGGGGGTCCCTATGGGGGGGGGGGGTCCCTAGGGGGGGTCCCTATGGGGGGGTCCCTATGGTGGGGGGAGTCCCTATGGGGGGGGTCCCTATGGGGGGGTTCCCTATGGTGGGGGGAGTCCCTATGGGGGGGTCCCTATGGTGGGGGGGGTCCCTCTGGGGGGGTCCCTCTGGTGCGGGGGTCCCTCTGGGGGGGTCCCCGCGCACCGCAATGGGCCAGGAGGTCGTTGTGGAAGTCCTGGAGCTCGTCCCGGATGTCCTCGGGCACCGGGCACTCCTCCTCGTCCAGGCCCTCCTTGTAGTGCAGCAGCATGTTCACCTGGGGCAGCGCGGGGGGCAGCGGGGGGGCACAGGGCTCAGCTCCTCTGGGCCCACAGAGCAGCCCAGCCCCCGGCACCCATCCCCATTCACACCGTTTCCCACGCTCATCCCCATCCCCATCCCCATCCCCATCCCCATCCCCATCCCCATCCCATCCCCATCCCCATCCCCATCCCCATCCCCATCCCCATCCCCATCCCCATCCCCATCCCATCCCCATCCCCATCCCATCCCCTCCTCATCCCCATCCCCTCCCCATCCCCATCCCCATCCCCATCCCCATCCCCTCCCCATCCCCTCCCCATCCCCATCCCCATCCCCTCCCCATCCCCATCCCCATCCCCATCCCCATCCCCATCCCATCCCCATCCCCATCCCCATCCCCATCCCCATCCCCATCCCCATCCCCATCCCCATCCCCATCCCCATCCCATCCCCATCCCATCCCCATCCCCATCCCATCCCCATCCCATCCCCATCCTCATCCCCATCCCCTCCCCATCCCCATCCCCATCCCCATCCCCATCCCCTCCCCATCCCCTCCCCATCCCCATCCCCATCCCCTCCCCATCCCCATCCCCATCCCCTCCCCATCCCCATCCCCATCCCCATCCCCTCCCCATCCCCATCCCCATCCCCATCCCCATCCCCATCCCCATCCCCATCCCCATCCCATCTCCATCCCATCCCCATCCCCATCCCATCCCCATCCCATCCCCATCCCCATCCCCATCCCCATCCCATCCCCATCCCCATCCCATCCCCATCCCATCCCCATCCCATCCCCATCCCCATCCCCATCCCCATCCCATCCCCATCCCCATCCCCATCCCCATCCCATCCCCATCCCATCCCCATCCCCATCCCCATCCCCATCCCATCCCCATCCCCATCCCCATCCCATCCCCATCCCCATCCCCATCCCCATCCCCATCCCCATCCCATCCCCATCCCCATCCCATCCCCTCCCCATCCCCATCCCCTCCCCATCCCCATCCCCATCCCCATCCCCTCCCCATCCCCTCCCCATCCCCATCCCCATCCCCTCCCCATCCCCATCCCCATCCCATCCCCATCCCATCCCCATCCCCATCCCCATCCCCATCCCCTCCCCATCCCCATCCCCATCCCATCCCCATCCCATCCCCATCCCCATCCCATCCCCATCCCCATCCCCATCCCCATCCCCATCCCCATCCCATCCCCATCCCCATCCCCATCCCCATCCCCATCCCATTCCCATCCCATCCCCATCCCCATCCCCATCCCATCCCCATCCCCATCCCCATCCCCTCCCCATCCCCATCCCCATCCCATCCCCATCCCATCCCCATCCCCATCCCATCCCCATCCCCATCCCCATCCCCATCCCCATCCCCATCCCATCCCCATCCCCATCCCCATCCCCATCCCCATCCCATCCCCATCCCCATCCCATCCCCATCCCCATCCCCATCCCATCCCCATCCCCATCCCCATCCCATCCCCACCTGCTCCTGGGGGGGGGGACCGGAACTCCCGCGTGCGCCGGGCGGTCTCGGCCGCGCTCATGGTCAGGGCCCGCATCAGGCGCCCGTAGCGGCGGCGCTGGTCCCGCTGCAGGCGCTGGACGTGGCGCTCCGAGAAGGCCACCAGGGCCTCGACGCGGTGCTGCAGCTCCCGCGAGCAGAAGAACTGCAGCAGCTCGCACATCTGGATGGGATACCGGGATACCGGGATGTGGGATACCGGGATACCGGGATGTGGGATACAGGGATGTGGGATACAGGGATACAGGGATGTGGGATACAGGGATACAGGGATGTGGGATACAGGGATGTGGGATACAGGGATACAGGGATGTGGGATACAGGGATGTGGGATACAGGGATACAGGGATGTGGGATACAGGGATGTGGGATACAGGGATACAGGGATGTGGGATACAGGGATACAGGGATGTGGGATACAGGGATGTGGGATACAGGGATACAGGGATGTGGGATACAGGGATACAGGGATGTGGGATACAGGGATGTGGGATACAGGAATATAGGGATGTGGGATACAGGGATATAGGGATGTGGGATACAGGGATATAGGGATGTGAGATACAGGGATACAGGGATGTGGGATACAGGGATACCGGGATGTGGGATACAGGGATGTGGGATACAGGGATACAGGGATGTGGGATACAGGGATATAGGGATGTGGGATACAGGGATATAGGGATGTGAGATACAGGGATACAGGGATGTGGGATACAGGGATATAGGGATGTGGGATACAGGGATGTGGGATACAGGGATACAGGGATGTGGGATACAGGGATGTGGGATACAGGGATAAAGGGATGTGCGATACAGGGATACAGGGATACAGGGATACAGGGATGTGGGATACAGGGATACAGGGATGTGAGATACAGGGATGTGGGATACAGGGATACAGGGATGTGGGATACAGGGATATAGGGATGTGGGATACAGGGATGTGGGATACAGGGATACAGGGATGTGGGATACACGGATGTGGGATACAGGGATACAGGGATGTGGGATACAGGGATATAGGGATGTGGGATACAGGGATGTGGGATACAGGGATACAGGGATGTGGGATACAGGGATACAAGGATACAGGGATACAGGGATGTGGGATACAGGGATACAGGGATGTGAGATACAGGGATACAGGGATACAGGGATACAGGGATGTGGGATACACGGATGTGGGATACAGGGATACAGGGATGTGGGATACAGGGATATAGGGATGTGGGATACAGGGATGTGGGATACAGGGATACCGGGATGTGGGATACAGGGATGTGGGATACAGGGATACCGGGATGTGGGATACAGGGATACAGGGATGTGGGATACAGGGATGTGGGATACAGGGATACAGGGATGTGGGATACAGGGATGTGGGATACACGGATGTGGGATACAGGGATACAGGGATGTGGGATACAGGGATATAGGGATGTGGGATACAGGGATACAGGGATGTGGGATACAGGGATGTGGGATACAGGGATATAGGGATGTGGGATACAGGGATATAGGGATGTGGGATACAGGGATGTGGGATACAGGGATACAGGGATGTGGGATACAGGGATGTGGGATACAGGGATACAGGGATGTGGGATACAGGGATGTGGGATACAGGGATACCGGGATGTGGGATACAGGGATGTGGGATACAGGGATACAGGGATGTGGGATACAGGGATATAGGGATGTGGGATACAGGGATGTGGGATACAGGGATACAGGGATGTGGGATACAGGGATGTGGGATACAGGGATACCGGGATGTGGGATACAGGGATACAGGGATGTGGGATACAGGGATGTGGGATACAGGGATACAGGGATGTGGGATACAGGGATGTGGGATACACGGATGTGGGATACAGGGATACAGGGATGTGGGATACAGGGATATAGGGATGTGGGATACAGGGATACAGGGATGTGGGATACAGGGATGTGGGATACAGGGATATAGGGATGTGGGATACAGGGATATAGGGATGTGGGATACAGGGATGTGGGATACAGGGATACAGGGATGTGGGATACAGGGATGTGGGATACAGGGATACAGGGATGTGGGATACAGGGATACAGGGATGTGAGATACAGGGATGTGGGATACAGGGATACAGGGATGTGGGATACAGGGATGTGGGATACAGGGATACCGGGATGTGGGATACAGGGATACAGGGATGTGGGATACAGGGATGTGGGATACAGGGATACCGGGATGTGGGATATAGGGATACAGGGATGTGGGATACAGGGATATAGGGATGTGAGATACAGGGATACAGGGATACAGGGATATAGGGATGTGGGATACAGGGATACAGGGATGTGCGATACAGGGATACAGGGATGTGGGATACAGGGATACAGGGATACAGGGATGTGGGATACAGGGATATAGGATGTGGGATACAGGGATATAGGGATGTGGGATACAGGGATGTGGGATACCGGGATGTGGGATACAGGGATGTGGGATACAGGGATACAGGGATACAGGGATACCGGATGTGGGATACAGGGATGTGGGATACAGGGATACCGGGATGTGGGATACAGGGATGTGGGATACAGGGATGTGGGATACAGGGATACAGGGATGTGGGATACAGGGATGTGGGATACAGGGATACCGGGATGTGGGATACAGGGATACAGGGATACAGGGATATAGGGATGTGGGATACAGGGATACAGGGATACAGGGATATAGGGATGTGGGATACAGGGATACAGGGATGTGGGATACAGGGATACAGGGATACAGGGATGTGGGATACAGGGATATAGGGATGTGGGATACAGGGATATAGGGATGTGGGATACAGGGATGTGGGATACAGGGATACAGGGATGTGGGATACAGGGATGTGGGATACAGGGATATAGGGATGTGGGATACAGGGATACAGGGATGTGCGATACAGGGATACAGGGATACAGGGATGTGGGATACAGGGATATAGGGATGTGGGATACAGGGATACAGGGATGTGGGATACAGGATACAGGGATACAGGGATGTGGGATACAGGGATGTGGGATACAGGGATATAGGGATGCGGGATACAGGGATGTGGGATACAGGGATACCGGGATACAGGGATGTGGGATACAGGGATATAGGGATGCGGGATACAGGGATGTGGGATACAGGGATACCGGGATACAGGGATGTGGGATACAGGGATACAGGGATGTGGGATACAGGATACAGGGATGTGGGATACAGGGATGTGGGATACAGGGATACAGGGATGTGGGATACAGGGATGTGGGATACAGGGATACCGGGATGTGGGATACAGGGATGTGGGATACAGGGATGTGGGATACAGGGATACCGGGATGTGGGATACAGGGATGTGGCATACAGGGATGTGGGATACAGGGATACAGGGATATAGGATGTGGGATACAGGGAAACAGGGATGTGGGATACAGGGATGTGGGATACAGGGATACAGGGATATAGGGATGTGGGATACAGGGATACAGGGATGTGGGATACAGGGATGTGGGATACAGGGATACCGGGATGTGGGATACAGGGATGTGGGATACAGGGATGTGGGATACAGGGATACAGGGATATAGGGATGCGGGATACAGGGATACAGGGATACAGGGATATAGGGATGTGGGATACAGGGATACAGGGATGTGGGATACAGGGATACAGGGATGTGGGATACAGGGATACAGGGATACAGGGATATAGGGATGTGGGATAAAGGGATGTGGGATACACGGATACAGGGATACAGGGATGTGGGATACAGGGATACAGGGATACAGGGATATAGGGATGTGGGATACAGGGATGTGGGATACAGGGATACAGGGATACAGGGATGTGGGATACAGGGATACCGGGATGTGGGATACAGGGATGTGGGATACAGGGATACAGGGATGTGGGATACAGGGATACAGGGATACAGGGATGTGGGATACAGGGATACAGGGATGTGGGATACAGGGATATAGGGATGTGGGATACAGGGATGTGGGATACACGGATATAGGGATGTGGGATACAGGGAAACAGGGATGTGGGATACAGGGATGTGGGATACAGGGATACAGGGATACAGGGATGTGGGATACAGGGATGTGGGATACAGGGATGTGGGATACAGGGATACAGGGATGTGGGATACAGGGATGTGGGATACAGGGATACAGGGATGTGGGATACAGGGATGTAGGGATATAGGGATGTGGGGTATAGGGATGTGGACTATAGGGATATGAGATACAGGGATACAGCGATATGGGATACAGAGATACAGGGATTTAGGAGTGGGATGTGGGATATGGGGACACCTCCATGCGGTGCTGCATCTCCTGTGAGCAGATGAACTGCAGCAGCTCACACATCTGTGTCAGGGATACAGGGATACAGGAATATAGGGGTATAGGGATGTGGGGTATGGGATATGGGATGTGGGATGTGGGGTATGGGATATGGGGTATGGGATATGGGGTATGGGGTATGGGATATGGGATATGGGATATGGGATATGGGGTATGGGGTATGGGGTATGGGATATGGGATATGGGGTATGGGATATGGGGTATGGGATATGGGATATGGGATATGGGGTATGGGATATGGGATATGGGATATGGGGTATGGGATATGGGGTATGGGATATGGGGTATGGGGTATGGGGTATGGGATATGGGATATGGGGTATGGGGTATGGGATATGGGGTATGGGATATGGGGTATGGGGTATGGGGTATGGGATATGGGATATGGGGTATGGGATATGGGATATGGGGTATGGGATATGGGATATGGGATATGGGGTATGGGATATGGGATATGGGGTATGGGATATGGGGTATGGGGTATGGGATATGGGGTATGGGATATGGGGTATGGGGTATGGGGTATGGGGTATGGGATATGGGATATGGGGTATGGGGTATGGGATATGGGATATGGGGTATGGGGTATGGGATATGGGATATGGGATATGGGGTATGGGATATGGGATATGGGATATGGGGTATGGGATATGGGATATGGGATATGGGATATGGGGTATGGGATATGGGATATGGGATATGGGGTATGGGATATGGGATATGGGGTATGGGATATGGGGTATGGGGTATGGGATATGGGGTATGGGATATGGGGTATGGGGTATGGGGTATGGGATATGGGGTATGGGGTATGGGGTATGGGATATGGGGTATGGGATATGGGATATGGGGTATGGGGTATGGGGTATGGGGTATGGGATATGGGATATGGGGTATGGGGTATGGGATATGGGGTATGGGGTATGGGGTATGGGGTATGGGGTATGGGGTATGGGGACTCGGACCCCCCTGGGTCTGTGTTTCCCATGGAGGCTCCCCCTCACCTGCAGCTTGACCGACTCCGGCAGCTTCATCTGCAGCAGCCCCTCCTCCAGGCCTTCCTCTTCCTCCTCCTTCTCCTTCTCCTCCTCCTCCTCCTCTCCCTTCTCCTTCTCCTCTTCCTCCTCCTCCTCCTCTCCCTTCTCCTTCTCCTCTTCCTCCTCCTCCTCCTCCTCCTCCTCCATCATCTCCCCGGCCTCAATGGCCTTCTTCCTCCTCGCCTCTCCCTCCTCCTCGTCCTCCTCCTCCTCCTCCTCCTCGCCCTCCTCGCCCGCCTCCGCGAAGACCCTGGGCTCGATCATCCTGAGCACCTTCCTGACGTCGTCGTCGCGCAGCGCTCCCACCGCCAGCAGCGCCGACACCAGCTTCAGCACCGGCACCAGCTGGAACTCCACGCTGCCTCCCACCGGGTCCCGCGCGTGGGGCCCGCCTCCGGCCACCGCCTCCGCCAGCATCTTGATGGCGCGCCCGGCCAGCTCCTCCAAGGGGATGCTGGGGGGGCTCAGCTGGCTCTTCCCGCCGCCCGGCGCCAGGATGAAGCACGGCTCGGCAAAGTGGGGCCGGGGCCGGAGGCAGGCGCTGGGGCCGACGCCGGGGGGGGCCGGGGCTGCGGGTGCCGGCGGGGAACAAGGTGATGCTCTTGGTGGCGTCGGTGATGGGGACGATGAACTCGGCGCTCATGGAGGAGCAGGCGCGTTGGGCGGCCTCGAGGTGCATGGCCAGGAGGAGGTCGTAGTAAACCGGCGCGGAGGGGACCGGGCAGCTCGGGGCTCTCGATGGCGAAGAGGAGCTGGGCCTGGTCCACGTGGCTGCAGAGGGCGTGCGCCACGCGGTTGTTGCCCAAGGCGCAGACGGCGCAGTAGAGCCGCAAGGTGTGCTGCTGGAAGCGCTGCAGCGCCAGCTCCTCCGAGAGCTCCAGGATGTCCAGGGACCTGCGGGGATGGGGGGGGGAGTGAGGGGGGGGAGGGATGGGGGGGGAATGAGGGGGGGTGATGGGGGGGGATTGGGGGGGGGAATGAGGGGGGGTGATGGGGGGGGATTGGGGGGGGGAATGAGGGGGGGTGATGGGGGGTGAGTGATGGGGGGGGATTGAGGGGGGGGAATGAGGGGGGGGGATTGAGGGGGGGTGAGTGATGGGGCGGGATTGAGGGGGGGGGGATTGAGGGGGGGTGATGGGGGTGAGTGATGGGGGGGATTGAGGGGGGGGAATGGGGGGGGGAATGAGGGGGGGGGATTGAGGGGGGGTGATGGGGGGTGAGTGATGGGGGGGATTGATGGGGGGAATGGGGGGGGGATGAGGGGGGGGAATGAGGGGGGGTATGGGGGGGGATTGGGGGGGGGAATGAGGGGGGGGATTGATGGGGGGTGATTGATGGGGGGGGATTGAGGGGGGGGATTGATGGGGGGTGATTGATGGGGGGTGATGGGGATGATGGGGGGTGATTGATGGGGGGTGATGGGGGGTGATTGATGGGGGGGATTGAGGGGGGGGATTGATAGGGGGGATGGGGGGAGATGGGGGGTGATTGATGGGGGGTGATGGGGATGATGGGGGGTGATTGATGGGGGGTGATGGGGGGTGATTGATGGGGGGTGATGGGGGGAGATGACGCTGGGATGGGATGCATGGCTCTAACATGAATGGGGCTTTGGGACACGATGGGCCCTGGGGCAGGCCATGGGGTCCATTGGGCCTCAGTGGGTGTTCAGGGGTGCCCACTGGCCTCAATGGGTGTTCAGGGGTGCCCATTGGCCTCAATGGGTGTTCAGGGGTGCCCATTGGCCTCAATGGTGTTCAGGGGTGCCCATTGGCCTCAATGGGTGTTTAGGGGTGCCCATTGGCCTCAATGGTGTTCAGGGGTGCCCATTGGCCTCAATGGTGTTCAGGGGTGCCCATTGGCCTCAATGGTGTTCGGGGTGCCCATTGACCTCAATGGGTGTTCAGGGGTGCCCATTGGCCTCAATGGTGTTCAGGGGTGCCCATTGGCCTCAATGGGTGTTCAGGGGTGCCCATTGGCCTCAATGGTGTTCAGGGGTGCCCATTGGCCTCAATGGGTGTTCAGGGGTGCCCATTGGCCTCAATGGTGTTCAGGGGTGCCCATTGGCCTCAATGGGTGTTCAGGGGTGCCCATTGGCCTCAATGGTGTTCAGGGGTGCCCATTGGCCTCAATGGGTGTTCAGGGGTGCCCATTGGCCTCAATGGTGTTCAGGGGTGCCCATTGGCCTCAATGGTGTTCGGGGTGCCCATTGACCTCAATGGGTGTTCAGGGGTGCCCATTGGCCTCAATGGGTGTTTAGGGGTGCCCATTGGCCTCAATGGTGTTCAGGGGTGCCCATTGGCCTCAATGGTGTTCAGGGGTGCCCATTGACCTCAATGGGTGTTCAGGGGTGCCCACTGGCCTCAATGGTGTTCAGGGGTGCCCATTGGCCTCAATGGTGTTCAGGGGTGCCCATTGGCCTCAATGGGTGTTCAGGGGTGCCCATTGGCCTCAATGGTGTTCAGGGGTGCCCATTGGCCTCAATGGGTGTTCAGGGGTGCCCATTGGCCTCAATGGTGTTCAGGGGTGCCCATTGGCCTCAATGGTGTTCAGGGGTGCCCATTGGCCTCAATGGTGTTCAGGGATGCCCATTGGCCTCAATGGGTGTTCAGGGGTGCCCATTGGCCTCAATGGGTGTTCAGGGGTGCCCATTGGCCTCAATGGTGTTCAGGGGTGCCCATTGGCCTCAATGGTGTTCGGGGTGCCCATTGACCTCAATGGGTGTTCAGGGGTGCCCATTGGCCTCAATGGGTGTTTAGGGGTGCCCATTGGCCTCAATGGTGTTCAGGGGTGCCCATTGGCCTCAATGGTGTTCAGGGGTGCCCATTGGCCTCAATGGGTGTTCAGGGGTGCCCATTGGCCTCAATGGGTGTTCAGGGGTGCCCATTGACCTCAATGGTGTTCAGGGGTGCCCACTGGGACTCAGTGGGTGCTGACCTGTTCTCCTCGGGGATGTGCAGGGCCATCATGACGCGGGGCTCGGAGCACTCCACGGCCCAGCCCAGGCGCTCGCCCAGGCGCGAGGTCTCCACGCTGAGGCTCTCGCTGGGGAGGCGGCTCCAGGTGACGGGGGTCAGGATCTGCACCCCCAGGCGCGGGGGGCACTGGGGCTCCGGGTTCCCCCGCTCGCTGCTGAACATGGCCGCCGAGAGGGGCAGGATGTTCTGGGGGGGCAACAGGAGTCAATGGGAGTCAATTGGAGGCAATGGGCGGCAATGGAGCCAATGGGAGTCAATGGGGGGCAATGGGGGGCAATGGGAGTCAATGGGAGTCAATGGGTGGCAATGGGGGGCAATGGGAGTCAATGGGAGTCAATGAGGGGCAATGGGGGGCAACGGGAGTCAATAGGAGTCAATGGGGGGCAATGGGGGGCAATGGAGTCAATGGGAGTCAATGGGGGGCAATGGGGGGCAATGGGGGGCAATGGAGTCAATGGGAGTCAATGGGGGGCAATAGGAGGCAATGGAGTCAATGGGAGTCAACGGGAGTCAACGAGACTCAATGGGAGTCAATGGGGGGCAATGGAAGGCAATGGGGGCAATGGGGGGCAATGGGAGGCAATGGGAGTCAACGGGAGCCAATGGGAGTCAATGGGGGGCAATGGGAGTCAGTGGGGGTCAATGGGGGGCAATGGGAGTCAATGGGGGCAATGGGGGGCAATGGGAGTCAATGGGGGTCAATGGGGGGCAATGGGAGTCAGTGGGGGTCAATGGGGGGCAATGGGAGTCAATGGGGGCAATGGGGGGCAATGGGAGTCAATGGGGGTCAATGGGGGGCAATGGGAGTCAATGGGGGTCAATGGGGGGCAATGGGGGTCAATGGGAGTCACCTTGAGCTTGCCCAGCTCGAACTGCAGGATGCTCTGGCTGGTGGGGAGCACAAAGACGGCCGGGAAGAGCTTGGTGTTGGGTTCCACCTGCAAGGACCAAGGTGGGGATGGAGCTGCCAAGGACCCCTCGGGTTGGGGTGGGGATGGGGACGGGATGGGGATGGGGATGGGATGGGGATGGGGATGGGATGGGGATGGGGATGGGGATGGGATGGGGATGGGGATGGGATGGGGATGGGGATGGGATGGGGATGGGGATGGGGATGGGATGGGGATGGGGATGGGGATGGGGATGGGGATGGGGATGGGATGGGGATGGGATGGGATGGGGATGGGGATGGGGATGGGGATGGGGATGGGGATGGGATGGGGATGGGGATGGGGATGGGGATGGGATGGGGATGGGATGGGGATGGGATGGGGATGGGGATGGGGATGGGGACGGGGATGGGATGGGGATGGGATGGGGTCGGGATGGGGTCGGGATGGGGAGGGGATGGGGATGGGATGGGGATGGGGATGGGAATGGGATGGGAATGGGATGGGGATGGGGATGGGATGGGGATGGGGATGGGGATGGGGATGGGATGGGGATGGGGTGGGGATGGGGTTGGGATGGGGTGGGGATGGGGACGGGATGGGGACGGGATGGGGACGAGATGGGGACGGGCCCCCCCCACTGGTGCCCCCGGGGGGCCCATCCCACCTGGAAGAAGGTGTCGATCTCCTTGCCGTTGGCGGTGAAGGTCAGGAGCCCGGTGGCCAGGTCAACCAAGCAGCCGATGACCAGGTCGCTGTGGCTCACCCGCGCCTGCTGGCTGCTGCTGAACTCCCCCGCCCACACCATGTAGCAGTTGCTGTGCTTGATGCTGGGGGGGGACAAGGGGGTGATGGGGGGGGAGCTTCACATGGGACCCCCGCATCCGGAACCCCAACACCCCCAGAGCTCAATCCACAACCCAGCAACCCCCAAACCCCATCCCCATGGCAGGAACCCCCCCATCCCCCCCCCATCCCCATCACCCCCTTAGGAACCCCCCCATCCCCATCCCCATCCCCCCCATCCCCATCACCCCCATAGGAACCCCCCCCATCCCCATCCCCATCACCCCATAGGAACCCCCACATCCCCATCCCCATCCCCCCCCATCCCCATCCCCCCCATAGGAACCCCCCCATCCCCATCCCCATCCCCATCCCCATCCCCATCCCCCCCATAGGAACCCCCCCATCCCCATCCCCATCCCCATCCCCATCCCCATCCCCCCCATAGGAACCCCCCCATCCCCATCCCCATCCCCATCCCCCCCATAGGACCCCCCCCACCCCCAGGCCCCCCCCAGCCCCCCCCACCTGTGGTGCACGTGGCCCCTGGCTGTCGCCGATGGTGACGGTGACGCTGCGGACGCGGCTCAGGTCGAAGGCGGCCTCGTGCTGCTGGAAGCCGGGGGTCACCCACCCGACCCAGGCACTGCCGGGCTCCTGCCCCGCCGGCAGCCGCACCGAGAAGTAGTGCTGGGGGAGACGGGACAGCGGGGTCAGCGCGGGGACAGCGGGGACAGAGCGGGGACAGAGCGGGGACAGCGGGGACAGAGCGGGGACAGAGCGGGGACAGAGCGGGGACAGCGGGGACAGAGCGGGGACAGAGCGGGGACAGAGCGGGGACAGCGGGGACAGAGCGGGGACAGAGCGGGGACAGAGCGGGGACAGCGGGGACAGAGCGGGGACAGAGCGGGGACAGAGCGGGGACAGCGGGGACAGAGCGGGGACAGAGCGGGGACAGAGCGGGGACAGCGGGGACAGCGGGGACAGAGCGGGGACAGAGCGGGGACAGCGGGGACAGAGCGGGGACAGAGCGGGGACAGAGCGGGGACAGCGGGGACAGAGCGGGGACAGAGCGGGGACAGAGCGGGGACAGCGGGGACAGAGCGGGGACAGAGCGGGGACAGAGCGGGGACAGCGGGGACAGAGCGGGGACAGAGCGGGGACAGCGGGGACAGAGCGGGGACAGAGCGGGGACAGAGCGGGGACAGCGGGGACAGAGCGGGGACAGAGCGGGGACAGAGCGGGGACAGCGGGGACAGAGCGGGGACAGAGCGGGGACAGAGCGGGGACAGCGGGGACAGAGCGGGGACAGAGCGGGGACAGCGGGGACAGAGCGGGGACAGAGCGGGGACAGAGCGGGGACAGCGGGGACAGAGCGGGGACAGCGGGGACAGAGCGGGGACAGAGCGGGGACAGCGGGGACAGAGCGGGGACAGAGCGGGGACAGAGCGGGGACAGCGGGGACAGAGCGGGGACAGAGCGGGGACAGAGCGGGGACAGAGCGGGGACAGAGCGGGGGAATTGGGGTGAACTGGGGTGAACTGGGGGGAACTGGGGTGAACTGGGGGGAACTGGGGTGAACCGGGATGAACCAGGGTGAACCGGGGTGAACTGGGATGAACTGGGATGAACTGGGGTGAACCGGGATGAACTGGGATGCACCGGCATGTACTGGGATACAGGGATGCTGGGGTACAGGAATGCTGGGGTACACAGGTACCAGGGTACCCCAGGACAGGGATGAACCAGGATGCACCGGGATGCACTGGGAGATATTGATACCAGGATACATGGACACAGCGATACCAGGATGCACTGGTACCGGGATACATGGACACAGGGATACTGGGATGCGCTGGTACCGGGATACATGGACACAGGGATACTGGGATGCACTGGTACCGGGATACACGGACACAGGGATACTGGGATGCGCTGGTACCGGGATACACGGACACAGGGATACTGGGATGCGCTGGTCCCGGGATACATGGACACAGGGATACTGGGATGAGCTGGTCCCGGGATACACGGACACAGGGATACTGGGATGCGCTGGCCCCGGGATACACGGACACAGGGATACTGGGATGAGCTGGCCCCGGGATACACGGACACAGGGATACTGGGATGAGCTGGTCCCGGGATACATGGACACAGGGATACTGGGATGCGCTGGTCCCGGGATACATGGACACAGGGATACTGGGATGAGCTGGTCCCGGGATACATGGACACAGGGATACTGGGATGCGCTGGTACCGGGATACACGGACACAGGGACACTGGGATGCGCTGGCCCCGGGATACATGGACACAGGGATACTGGGATGCGCTGGCCCCGGGATACATGGACACAGGGATACTGGGATGCGCTGGTACCGGGATACATGGACACAGGGATACTGGGATGCGCTGGCCCCGGGATACATGGACACAGGGATACTGGGATGCGCTGGTACCGGGATACACGGACACAGGGATACTGGGATGCGCTGGCCCCCGGCCCCCGGGTACCGTGGTACTGTCCCGGATGACGTCGGGGTCATCGCGCTCCGCAGGGACCACGTCCTGCTCCAGCCGGGGGACGCTGGGGGCCGCGGGGGGGGGCGCGAACGGCGGCTTCCGGCCCTTGAACAGGAACCTGGGGGGCAGCGGGGGGGTCAGGGGGGCACCGGGACCCACACACCCCATAGCGGGGCACCCCCCCCCCCATAACCCCCCATGGGTCACCCCACATCGCTATGGGGCAATGACCCCCAATGACCCCCATGTGGGGCAATTACCCCCATGACCCCCATAGGACACCCCACACCCCTATGGGGCAATGACCCCCATGACCCCCACAGGACACCCCACACCCCTATGGGGCAATGACCCCCATGACCCCCACAGGACACCCCACACCCCTATGGGGCAATGACCCCCATGACCCCCACAGGACACCCCACACCCCTATGGGGCAATGACCCCCATGACCCCCATAGGACACCCCACACCCCTATGGGGCAATGACCCCCATGACCCCCACAGGACACCCCACACCCCTATGGGGCAATGACCCCCATAACGCCCACAGGACACCCCACACCCCTATGGGGCAATGACCCCCATAACGCCCACAGGACACCCCACACCCCTATGGGGCAATGACCCCCATGACCCCCACAGGACACCCCACACTCCTATGGGGCAATGACCCCCATAACCCCCACAGGACACCCCACACCCCTATGGGGCAATGACCCCCATGACCCCCACAGGACACCCCACACTCCTATGGGGCAATGACCCCCATAACCCCCACAGGACACCCCACACCCCTATGGGGCAATGACCCCCATAACCCCCACAGGACACCCCACACCCCTATGGGGCAATGACCCCCATGACCCCCATAGGACACCCCACACCCCTATGGGGCAATGACCCCCATGACCCCCACAGGACACCCCACACCCCTATGGGGCAATGACCCCCATGACCCCCACAGGACACCCCACACCCCTATGGGGCAATGACCCCCATAACGCCCACAGGACACCCCACACCCCTATGGGGCAATGACCCCCATAACCCCCACAGGACACCCCACACTCCTATGGGGCAATGACCCCCATAACCCCCACAGGACACCCCACACCCCTATGGGGCAATGACCCCCATGACCCCCACAGGACACCCCACACCCCTATGGGGCAATGACCCCCATGACCCCCACAGGACACCCCACACCCCTACGGGGCAATGACCCCCATGACCCCCACAGGACACCCCACACCCCTATGGGGCAATGACCCCCATGACCCCCACAGGACACCCCACACCCCTATGGGGCAATGACCCCCATGACCCCCACAGGACACCCCACACCCCTATGGGGCAATGACCCCCATGACCCCCACAGGACACCCCACACCCCTATGGGGCAATGACCCCCATGACCCCCACAGGACACCCCACACCCCTATGGGGCAATGACCCCCATGACCCCCACAGGACACCCCACACCCCTATGGGGCAATGACCCCCATGACCCCCACAGGACACCCCACACTCCTATGGGGCAATGACCCCCATAACCCCCACAGGACACCCCACACCCCTATGGGGCAATGACCCCCATGACCCCCACAGGACACCCCACACCCCTATGGGGCAATGACCCCCATAGGACACCCCACACCCCTATGGGGCAATGACCCCCATGACCCCCACAGGACACCCCACACCCCTATGGGGCAATGACCCCCATGACCCCCACAGGACACCCCACACCCCTATGGGGCAATGACCCCCATGACTCCCACAGGACACCCCACACCCCTATGGGGCAATGACCCCCATGACCCCCACAGGACACCCCACACCCCTATGGGGCAATGACCCCCATGACCCCCACAGGACACCCCACACCCCTATGGGGCAATGACGCCCATAACCCCCACAGGACACCCCACACCCCTATGGGGCAATGACCCCCATGACCCCCACAGGACACCCCACACCCCTATGGGGCAATGACCCCCATGACCCCCACAGGACACCCCACACCCCTATGGGGCAATGACCCCCATGACCCCCACAGGACACCCCACACCCCTATGGGGCAATGACCCCCATGACCCCCACAGGACACCCCACACCCCTATGGGGCAATGACCCCCATGACCCCCACAGGACACCCCACACCCCTATGGGGCAATGACCCCCATGACCCCCACAGGACACCCCACACCCCTATGGGGCAATGACCCCCATGACCCCCACAGGACACCCCACACCCCTATGGGGCAATGACCCCCATGACCCCCACAGGACACCCCACACCCCTATGGGGCAATGACCCCCATGACCCCCACAGGACACCCCACACCCCTATGGGGCAATGACCCCCCCCTCACCCCCTCCGGGTCCTGCTCTTCTCGCTGGCCGCGTCCTTCTCGTTCTCGCCACGAAGGGGCTCCCCGGGGGCAGGCGGCGGGGGCCCGATCCCGGCCCCGCTCCCCGCGGCCGCGCTCCCGTCCCCGTCGGTGCCGTCGGGCAGCGGCTGCCGCGGGGCCGCCGAGCGCCGGAGCCGCTCGAAGTCGCCGTCGGGATCCGGGGCCGCGTCCTCGGGGGGCTCCGGGGGCGGCGGGGCCGGGGGGGGCATCGGGGGCGCGCATCGGAAGCGCGCGTGGAAGCGCACGGGGAGGCTGAGGCGCAGCAGCAGCAGCTCCGCGGGCGGGGGGGGCGGCCCCGAGGCTCCGCGCCGGGAGAGGCGCAGGCAGGGGGGGGAGTCCGGGGTGGCGTCAAGGCGGGAAACCTGGGGGGGGGCAAGGGGATGGGGATGAGCCCCAATGGGAATGGATAGGGATGAGCCCCATAGAGAGGGGATGGGGATGGGGATGGGGATGGGGATGGGATGGGGAGGGGGATGGGGATGGGATGGGGATGGGGATGGGGATGGGATGGGGATGGGGATGGGGATGGGGATGGGGAGGGGGATGGGGATGGGATGGGGATGGGGATGGGGATGAGATGGGGATGGGGATGGGATGGGGATGGGATGGGGATGGGGATGGGGATGGGGATGGGGATGGGGATGGGGATGGGGATGGGGATGGGATGGGGATGGGATGGGGATGAGATGGGGATGGGGATGGGATGGGGATGGGGATGGGATGGGGATGGGATGGGGATGGGGATGGGATGGGGATGGGATGGGGATGAGATGGGGATGGGGATGGGATGGGGATGGGATGGGGATGAGATGGGGATGGGGATGGGATGGGGATGGGGATGGGATGGGGATGGGATGGGGATGGGATGGGGATGGGATGGGGATGAGATGGGGATGGGGATGGGATGGGGATGGGGATGGGATGGGGATGGGATGGGGATGAGATGGGGATGGGATGGGGATGGGATGGGGATGGGATGGGGATGGGGATGGGGATGGGATGGGGATGGGATGGGGATGGGATGGGGATGGGATGGGGATGGGGATGGGATGGGGATGGGGATGGGATGGGGATGGGATGGGGATGGGGATGGGGATGGGATGGGGATGGGATGGGGATGAGATGGGGATGGGGATGGGATGGGGATGGGGATGAGATGGGGATGGGATGGGGATGGGATGGGGATGGGATGGGGATGGGGATGGGGATGGGATGGGGATGGGATGGGGATGGGATGGGGATGGGGATGGGATGGGGATGGGATGGGGATGGGGATGGGGATGGGGATGGGATGGGGATGGGATGGGGATGGGGATGGGGATGGGGATGGGGATGGGGATGGGGATGGGGATGGGATGGGGATGGGGATGGGATGGGGAGGGGATGGGGATGGGGATGGGATGGGGATGGGGATGGGATGGGGATGGGATGGGGATGAGATGGGGATGGGATGGGGATGGGATGGGGATGGGATGGGGATGGGATGGGGATGGGATGGGGATGGGATGGGGATGGGATGGGATGGGGATGGGGATGGGGATGGGATGGGGATGGGATGGGGATGGGGATGGGGATGGCATGGGGATGGCATGGGGATGGGGATGGGATGGGATGGGGATGGGGATGGGGATGGGATGGGGATGGGATGGGGATGGGGATGGGATGGGGATGGGATGGGGATGGGATGGGGATGGGGATGGGATGGGGATGGGATGGGGATGGGGATGGGGATGGGATGGGGATGGGGATGGGGATGGGATGGGGAGGGGATGGGGATGGGGATGGGGATGGGGATGGGGATGGGATGGGGATGGGATGGGGATGGGATGGGGATGGGATGGGGATGGGATGGGGATGGGATGGGGATGGGGATGGGGATGGGATGGGGATGGGATGGGGATGAGATGGGGATGGGATGGGGATGGGGATGGGATGGGATGGGGATGGGGATGGGGATGGGATGGGGATGGGATGGGGATGGGGATGGGGAAGGGATGGGGATGGGATGGGGATGGGGATGGGATGGGGATGGGGATGGGATGGGATGGGGATGGGGATGGGGATGGGATGGGGATGGGGATGGGGATGGGGATGGGATGGGGATGGGATGGGGATGGGATGGGGATGGGATGGGGATGGAATGGGGATGGGATGGGAACTAGCCCCAGTGGAAGGGTACAAGGATGGGAATGAGCCCAGAGAGAGGAGATGGGGATGGGGATGGGAAAGGGGATGGAGATGAGCCCCAATGGGAATGGATGGGGATGGGAGAGGGAATGAGGATGGGGATGGGGACGAGCCCCATAGAGAAGTGATGGGGATGGGGATGGGAATCAGTGCAAAGAGAGGGGATGGGGATGGGGATGAGCCCCAGTGGGAGGGGATGGGGATGGGAACGAGCTCAAAGGAAGAGCACGGGGATGGAGGAGCCCCAAACCCCCCCCAAACCCCATCCCCTCCCTCTGGAGCCCCCCCCGGCGCTCACCTCGAGCTGGGGGTGGTCGGGGGGCACGGGCACGAACTGGGGCAGGCTCTTGCTGAACCAGAGCGGGATGGGGCGCTTGCGGTTGACCCCGAAGGGTTCGAAGCCCTCCTGGAGGCCGCAGATGCTGAAGAACCTCAGGGTGCTCACGTCCTGGCCCAGGTTCAGGCGTCCCTCCTGCTCCGGGCCCAGGCTGCACACGGGCACGAAGCCTTGGGGAGCACGGGGGGGGTCATGGGGAGCCCATTGAACCCCCATAGGGAGCCCATTGAACCCCCATAGGGCACCCATTGAACCCCCATAGGGAGCCCATTGAACACCCATAGGGAGCCCATTGAACACCCATAGGGAGCCCATTGAACCCCCATAGGGAGCCCATTGAACACCCATAGGGTGCTCATTGAACCCCCATAGGGAGCCCATTGAACCCCCATAGGGTGCTCACTGAACCCCCATAGGGAGCCCATTGAACCCCCATAGGGTGCTCATTGAACCCCCATAGGATGCTCACTGAACCCCCATAGGGAGCCCATTGAACCCCCATAGGGAGCCCATTGAACCCCCATAGGGTGCTCATTGAACCCCCATAGGGAGCCCATTGAACCCCCATAGGGAGCCCATTGAACCCCCATAGGGTGCTCATTGAACACCCATAGGGCGCCCATTGAACACCCATAGGGAGCCCATTGAACCCCCATAGGGTGCTCATTGAACCCCCATAGGATGCTCACTGAACACCCATAGGGAGCCCATTGAACACCCATAGGGCACCCATTGAACCCCCATAGGGAGCCCATTGAACCCCCATAGGGAGCCCATTGAACCCCCATAGGGTGCTCATTGAACACCCATAGGGCGCCCATTGAACACCCATAGGGAGCCCATTGAACCCCCATAGGGTGCTCATTGAACCCCCATAGGATGCTCACTGAACACCCATAGGGAGCTCATTGAACCCCCATAGGGAGCCCATTGAACCCCCATAAGGAGCCCATTGAACCCCCATAGGGTGCTCATTGAACCCCCATAGGATGCTCACTGAACACCCATAGGGAGCTCATTGAACCCCCATAGGGAGCCCATTGAACCCCCATAAGGAGCCCATTGAACCCCCATAGGGTGCTCATTGAACCCCCATAGGGAGCCCATCGGCACCCACCTTCACCCACGTCGAAGCCCTTGAAGGCCACCTCGGAGCCGGCGTCGCTGATGAGGACCTCGCCGTTGAGGGTGAAGGTGATGTGGGCCTCGGCCAGGTCGATCATGCAGCCCACCACGTCCCCGGCTTGCCACGGCCGGCCGAAGGGCTCGCTGCCCACGTGCCACCGCTGAGCCTGTGCGCATGGGGGGCAACGGGGGGCTATGGGGCGCTGTGGGGCAATGGGGGCGATGGGGTGATGGGGGCGATGGGGTGATGGGGGCGATGGGGTGATGGGGGCGATGGGGAGATGGGGGTGATGGGGTGATGGGGGCGATGGGGAGATGGGGGTGATGGGGTGATGGGGGATATGGGGTGATGGGGGTGATGGGGTGATGGGGGCGATGGGGTGATGGGGGATATGGGGTGATGGGGGATATGGGGTGATGTGGGATAGGGGGTGATGGGGGCGATGGGCTGATGGGGGTGATGGGGTGATGGGGGTGATGGGGTGATGGGGGTGATGGGGTGTCCCAGAGGTGGCCCAAGGGGTTCCCAGTGGTGTTCCAAAGGATTCCCAATGGTGTCCCAATGATGTCCCAATGGGTTCCCAATGATGTCCCAAGGGGTTCCCAATGGCTTCCCAATGATGGCCCAAAGGGGTTCCCAGTGGTGTCCCAAAGAGTTCCCAATGGGTTCCCAATGGTTCCCAATGGCGTCCCAAAGGGCTCCCAAAAGGTTCCCAATGTGTTCCCAATGACATCCCAATGGTGTCCCAAAGGGCTCCCAATGGTGTCTCAAGGGGTTCCCAATGATATCCCAATGGTGTCCCAAAGGGTTCCCAATGATGTCCCAAGGGGTTCCCAATGGCTTCCCAATGGTGTCCCAAAGGGCTCCCAATGGTGTCCCAAGGGGTTCCCAATGATATCCCAATGGTGTCCCAAAGGGCTCCCAATGGTGTCCCAAAGGGTTCCCAATGACATCCCAATGGTGTCCCAAAGGGCTCCCAATGGTGTCCCAAGGGGTTCCCAATGATATCCCAAAGGTGTCCCAAAGGGCTCCCAATGGTGTCCCAAGGGATTCCCAATGGTGTCCCAAGGGGTTCCCAATGATATCCCAATGATGTCCCAAAAGGCTCCCAATGGTGTCCCAAGGGGTTCCCAATGATATCCCAAAGGTGTCCCAAAGGGCTCCCAATGGTGTCCCAAGGGGTTCCCAAAGGGCTCCCAATGGTGTCGCAAGGGGTTCCCAATGACATCCCAATGGTGTCCCAAAGGGCTCCCAATGGTGTCCCAAGGGGTTCCCAATGATATCCCAAAGGTGTCCCAAAGGGCTCCCAATGGTGTCCCAAGGGGTTCCCAAAGGGCTCCCAATGGTGTCCCAAGGGGTTCCCAATGGTGTCCCAAGGGGTTCCCAATGATATCCCAATGGTGTCCCAAAGGGCTCCCAATGGTGTCCCAAGGGGTTCCCAAAGGGCTCCCAATGGTGTCCCAAGGGGTTCCCAATGGTGTCCCAAGGGGTTCCCAAAGGGCTCCCAATGGTGTCCCAAGGGGTTCCCAATGATATCCCAATGGTGTCCCAAAGGGCTCCCAATGGTGTCCCAAGGGGTTCCCAAAGGGCTCCCAATGGTGTCCCAATGGTGTCCCAAAGGGCTCCCAATGGTGTCCCAAAGGGCTCCCAATGTGTTCCCAATGATGCCCCCCCGGGTCCCCGGTGCCTCCCCCCGCGGTGCCCGGTCCCCGGCAGCGCCTCACGCGGTGCCCGTCGAACACGAAGGCGAGCTCATCGGCGCCGAGGCCGACGTCGGGGCGCAGCTGGGGCCGGGCCCAGCCCACGCGCATGGCGCCGCCGGTGACGGCCTCGAACTCAAAGTACCAGCGCCCGGCGCGCACCGCGAGCGACCGCTCGGCGCGGAACAGCCGCGGCCTCACCCCCGCGGGGCCCGGGGCCGCCTCCGACGCTGCGGAAGGGGAGAGGGGCTCAGCACCGCGGACAGAGACCAGCGGCACCCAATGGGACTCAATGGAGCCAGCACCCCAATGGCACCCAATGGAGCCTGCATCCATGGCACCCAATGGAGCCTGCATCCATGGTACCCAATGGAGCCTCCATCCATGGTACCCAATGGAGCCTGCATCCATGGTACTCAATGGAGCCTGCACCCCAATGGTACCCAATGGAGCCTGCATCCATGGTACCCAATGGAGCCTGCATCCATGGTACCCAATGGAGCCTCCATCCATGGTACCCAATGGAGCCTGCATCCATGGTACTCAATGGAGCCTGCACCCCAATGGTACCCAATGGAGCCTGCATCCGTGGTACCCAATGGAGCCTCCATCCATGGTACTCAATGGAGCCTCCATCCATGGTACCCAATGGAGCCAGCATCCGTGGTACCCAATGGAGCCTCCATCCATGGTACCCAATGGAGCCTCCATCCATGGTACCCAATGGAGCCTCCATCCATGGTACCCAATGGAGCCTCCATCCATGGTATCCAACGGAACCAGCATCCCCCAATAGCACCCATAGCACCAGTGCTCCCCAGTGGCACCTGCACCCCTGAAGGGCACCCTCTGTCCTCCGTGCCCCCCAAAAGGCACCGTCATGGCCCAAATAACTCCATAGCCCCCATAGCCCCATAGCCCCCATGCTCCTCACGCGTGTCCTGGTCCGGGGGCTCGATGTTGTAGCCGTAGCCCAGCAGCGTCCGCACGGCCTGGCCCAGGCTCTCCCGGTTGCGGCTCTTGGTGCCCTCGTCCAGGAGGTGGTAGGGGACCAGGCGCGGGTTCCGCTTGTCCTTGATGTCCTGAGGGGAAACCACGGGGACACCAAGGGGATACAATGGGGACATCATGGGGACACCATGGGGATACAATGGGGACACCATGGGGACATCATGGGGATACCATGGGGACATCATGGGGACACCATGGGGATACAATGGGGACACCATGGGGATACAATGGGGACATCATGGGGATACAATGGGGACACCATGGGGACACCATGGGGACACCATGGGGACATCATGGGGACACCATGGGGACACCATGGGGATACAATGGGGACATCATGGGGACACCATGGGGATACCATGGGGACATCATGGGGACACCATGGGGATACAATGGGGACATCATGGGGACACCATGGGGACACCATGGGGACACCATGGGGACACCATGGGGATACAATGGGGACACCATGGGGATACAATGGGGACATCATGGGGATACAATGGGGACACCATGGGGACACCATGGGGACACCATGGGGACACCATGGGGACATCATGGGGACATCATGGGGATACAATGGGGACACCATGGGGACACCATGGGGACACCATGGGGACATCATGGGGACACCATGGGGACACCATGGGGACATCATGGGGACATCATGGGGATACAATGGGGACACCATGGGGACATCATGGGGACATCATGGGGACATCATGGGGACACCATGGGGACACCATGGGGGCATCATGGAGACCTTACGGTGTTTGGGGCTGTTTCGGGGCTGGTTCGGGGCTGTTTGGGGGCTGTTTCGGGGCTGGTTCGGGGCTGTTTTGGGGCTGTTTCGGGGCTGTTTCGGGGCTGTTTGGGGGCTGTTTCGGGGCTGGTTCGGGGCTGTTTCGGGGCTGTTTGGGGGCTGGTTCGGGGCTGTTTCGGGGCTGGTTCGGGGCTGGTTCGGGGCTGGTTCGGGGCTGGTTCGGGGCTGTTTCGGGGCCGTTTCGGGGCCGTTTCGGGGCTGTTTCGGGGCTGTTTCGGGGCTGTTTCGGGGCTGTTTCGGGGCTGTTTGGGGCTGTTTCGGGGCTGGTTCGGGGCTGGTTCGGGGCCGTTTCGGAGCCGTTTCGGGGCCGTTTCGGGGCCGTTTCGGGGCTGTTTCGGGGCTGGTTCGGGGCTGGTTCGGGGCTGTTTTGGGGCTGTTTGGGGGCTGTTTCGGGGCTGTTTCGGGGCCGTTTTGGGGCTGTTTCGGGGCTGTTTCGGGGCCGTTTCGGGGCTGGTTCGGGGCTGGTTCGGGGCTGGTTCGGGGCCGTTTTGGGGCTGTTTCGGGGCTGGTTCGGGGCTGGTTCGGGGCTGGTTCGGGGCTGTTTTGGGGCTGTTTCGGGGCTGGTTCGGGGCTGGTTCGGGGCCGTTTCGGGGCCGTTTCGGGGCTGTTTCGGGGCCGTTTCAGGGTGTTGTGTGCCCACCTGCAGGGTGCTGTAGCTCCAGCCCTGCTGCACGCGGTCGCGGGCCCAGACGTTGTGGCTGTTCTCGGCCAAGCGGTCGACGAGCGTGAGCTGCGCCGGGGTCAGCTTCACGTGCGCCAGCTCCAGAGGCGCCGGCTTGTACCCGTTGGACATCGTGTACCTGGGCAGGGGGCAGCTGGGAGCCACTGGGAGCCACTGGGACCAAACTGGGACCAAACTGGGACCAAACTGGGGTCAAACTGGGGTCAAATTGGGACCAAACTGGGACCAAACTGGGACCAAACTGGGGTCAAATTGGGACCAAACTGGGACCAAACTGGGACCAAACTGGGACCAAACTGGGGTCAAATTGGGACCAAACTGGGGTCAAACTGGGACCAAACTGGGACCAAACTGGGGTCAAACTGGGACCAAACTGGGACCAAACTGGGGTCAAACTGGGACCAAACTGGGACCAAACTGGGACCAAACTGGGAACAAACTGGGACCAAACTGGGGTCAAACTGGGGTCAAACTGGGACCAAACTGGGACCAAACTGGGGTCAAATTGGGACCAAACTGGGACCAAACTGGGACCAAACTGGGACCAAACTGGGGTCAAACTGGGGTCAAACTGGGACCAAACTGGGACCAAACTGGGACCAAACTGGGGTCAAATTGGGACCAAACTGGGACCAAACTGGGGTCAAACTGGGGTCAAATTGGGAACAAACTGGGACCAAACTGGGGTCAAACTGGGGTCAAATTGGGATCAAACTGGGACCAAACTGGGACCAAACTGGGACCAAACTGGGGTCAAATTGGGACCAAACTGGGACCAAACTGGGGTCAAATTGGGAACAAACTGGGACCAAACTGGGGTCAAACTGGGGTCAAATTGGGACCAAACTGGGACCAAACTGGGGTCAAATTGGGAACAAACTGGGACCAAACTGGGGTCAAACTGGGGTCAAATTGGGACCAAACTGGGGTCAAACTGGGGTCAAATTGGGACCAAACTGGGACCAAACTGGGGTCAAATTGGGACCAAACTGGGGTCATACTGGGACCAAACTGGGGTCATACTGGGACCAAACTGGGACCAAACTGGGGTCAAACTGGGGTCAAATTGGGACCAAACTGGGACCAAACTGGGCCCAAACTGGGGTCAAACTGGGGTCAAACTGGGGTCAGATTGGGACCAAACTGGGACCAAACTGGGACCAAACTGGGGTCAAACTGGGGTCAAACTGGGACCAAACTGGGGTCAAACTGGGACCAACTGGGATCCACTGGGACCGACTGGGACCAACTGGGACCAAACTGGGGTCAAACTGGGATCAACTGGGATCGACTGGGACCAAACTGGGACCAAACTGGGGTCAAACTGGGACCAACTGGGACTGACTGGGATCAAACTGAGATCGATTGGGACCAAACTGAGATCAACTGGGGTCAAACTGGGATCGACCAGGACCAAACTAGGATCAACTGGTATCAAACTGGGAGCGACTGGGGTCAAACTGGGATCGACTGAGAGAAACTAGGGTCAAACTGGGGTCAACTGGGACCAAACTGGGTTCGATTGGGATCGACTGGAATCGACTGGGGTCCAACTGGGACCGACCGAGACCAAACTGGGATCGACTGGGGTCCAACTGGGATCAACTGAGACCAAGCCGGGATCGACTGGGATCAACTGGGGTCCAACCGGGATCGACTGGGACCAAGCTGGGACAAAACTGGGGTCAACTCAGGTTGACTGGGACCAAACGAGATCGACTGGGATGAAAGTGGGGTCGACGGGGGTCAACAAGGACCAAACTGGGATCACCTGGGACCAATTGGGATCAACTGGGCCCAAACTGGGCCCCCCCAGACTCACGTTTTGGGCAGTTTGATCTTCTTGAGGTTCTCCTCCGCTTTCTCATCCGCCATCCCCACGTGGCAGCCCAGGGCCAGCAGCGTCCTGTGGGGCAGGGGGTGAGGGACCCCAATGGGCACCCCAATGGGAACCCCCAATGAGCACCCCCCAATGGGAACCCCAATGAGCACCCCCCAATGGGAACCCCCCAATGGGCACCCCCAATGGGAACCCCAATGGGAACCCCAATGGGAACCCCCAGTGAGCACCCCCAATGGGAACCCCCAATGGGAATCCCAATGGGAACCCCCCAGTGAGCACCCCCAATGGGAACCCCAATGGGAACCCCCAATGAGCACCCCCAATGGGAACCCCAATGGGAACCCCCAGTGAGCACCCCCAATGGGAACCCCCAATGGGAACCCCAATGGGAACCCCCAATGAGCACCCCCAATGGGAACCCCCAATGGGAATCCCAATGGGAACCCCCAATGGGAACCCCAATGGGAACCCCCAATGAGCACCCCCAATGGGAACCCCCAATGAGCACCCCCCAATGGGAACCCCCCAATGAGCACCCCCAATGGGAACCCCCAATGGGAACCCCAATGGGAACCCCCCAATGAGCACCCCCAATGGGAACCCCCAATGAGCACCCCCAATGGGAACCCCCCAATGGGCACCCCCAATGGGAACCCCAATGGGAACCCCAATGGGAACCCCCCAATGAGCACCCCCAATGGGAACCCCAATGGGAACCCCCAATGAGCACCCCCAATGGGAACCCCAATGGGAACCCCCAATGAGCACCCCCCAATGGGAACCCCCCAATGAGCACCCCCAATGGGAACCCCCAATGAGCACCCCCCAATGGGAACCCCCCAATGGGCACCCCCAATGGGAACCCCAATGGGAACCCCCAATGAGCACCCCCAATGGGAACCCCAATGGGAACCCCCAATGAGCACCCCCCAATGGGAACCCCCCAATGAGCACCCCCAATGGGAACCCCCAATGAGCACCCCCCAATGGGAACCCCCCAATGGGCACCCCCAATGGGCAACCCCAATGGGAACCCCAATGGGAACCCCCAATGAGCACCCCCCAATGGAAACCCCCAATGGGAACCCCCAATGAGCACCCCCAATGGGAACCCCCAATGAGCACCCCCCAATGAGCACCCCCAATGGGCACCCCCAATGGGAACCCCAATGGGGTGACCCCAAAACCCATCCAAGGGGGGGATCAGAGCAATGGGGGGACCCCAAAACCCACCCCCCCCACCCCATAGGGGACCCCCCCTCACTTGAGGGTCTCCCCCGACATCTGCAGGTTGTAGCTGCGCTCGGGCTCGGGCAGGTTATGGAAGCTGAGCAGGCAGGGATGCAGGCGCCGAGCATCATCACGGACCTGGTACCCCAAAACCGGGTCAGGGACCCCCAAAACCGGGTCTGGGACCCCCAAAACTGGGTCTGGGACCCTCGAAAATGGCTCCGGGCACCCCAAAACCCCCCCAGGGACCCCAAATATGGGTCAGAGCCACCCCAGGGAACCCTGAGAGCAGGGGGGCAGTGGGGAGGTGGGGGTCAACTGGGTATTAGGGGGGTTGGGGGGTTATGGGGTACAATGGGGGGTCTATGGGGGGCTCTGGGGGCAATAGGGGCTATGGGGTGTAATGGGGGGCAATAGGGGGCTATGGGATGCAATGGGGCTGTATGTACTCTATGGGGATCTATGGGCTCTATGGGGCTCTATGGGGCTCTATAGCGCTCTATGTGCTCTATGGGCTCAATGGGGCTCTATGGGGCTCTATAGGGCTCTATAGGTCTCTATGGGGCTCTATGGGCTCAATGGGGCTCTACGTACTCTATGGGCTCTATAGGCTCTATGGGGCTCTATGGGGCTCTATAGGGCTCTATAGGTCTCTATGGGGCTCTATGGGCTCAATGGGGCTCTACGTGCTCTATGGGCTCTATGGGGCTCCATGGGGCTCTATGGGGCTCTATGGGGCACTCACGGGTCCATAGGTCCAGCCCTGCTCGATGCGCGTCAGGGCCCACAGCTCGTGGATGTTCTCCGCCAGCTTCTCCCGCACTCGCTCCAGGTGAGGGGGGAGCACGATCTGGGGGGGGAAAGGGGGGGCCCTGAGCAGTGACCCCCCCAGGGACCCCCAAATAACCCCCATAGAACCCCCCATTGAACCCCCATTGAAACCCCATAGAACCCCCCCATTGAACCCCCATTGAACCCCCATTGAAACCCCATAGAACCCCCCCATTGAAACCCCCATTGAACCCCCATTGAAACCCCCATTGAAACCCCCATTGAACCCCCCATTGAACCCCCATTGAAACCCCATAGAACCCCCCCATTGAAACCCCCATTGAAACCCCCATTGAACCCCCATTGAAACCCCATAGAACCCCCCCATTGAAACCCCCATTGAAACCCCCATTGAACCCCCATTGAAACCCCATAGAACCCCCCATTGAACCCCCTTTGAAACCCCATAGAACCCCCCATTGAACCCCCATTGAAACCCCATAGAACCCCCCCATTGAAACCCCCATTGAAACCCCCATTGAAACCCCCATTGAAACCCCATAGAACCCCCCCATTGAAACCCCCATTGAAACCCCCATTGAACCCCCATTGAAACCCCATAGAACCCCCCCATTGAAACCCCCATTGAAACCCCCATTGAACCCCCATTGAAACCCCATAGAACCCCCCATTGAACCCCCTTTGAAACCCCATAGAACCCCCCCATTGAACCCCCATTGAACCCCCATTGAAACCCCATAGAACCCCCCCATTGAACCCCCATTGAAACCCCATAGAACCCCCCATTGAAACCCCATAGAACCCCCCATTGAACCCCCATTGAACCCCCCATAGAACCCCCATTGAACCCCCCATTGAACCCCCATTGAACCCCCACATTGAACCCCCTATTCGACCTCCCCCATTGAAACCCCCATTGAACACCCATTGAAACCCCACTGAATCCCATTGAACCCCCCATTGAACCCCATCAAACCCCATTGACCCCCCCACTGTAACCCAATTGACCCCCATTGAACCCCTCATTGAAACCCCATTGAAACCCCACTGAATCCCATTGAACCCCCCCATTGAACCCCCCATTGAACCCTATCAAACCCCATTGAACCCCCATTGAACTCCATTGAACCCCGTTGAAACCACATGGCACACCCCATTGATCCCCACTGAACCCCATTGACCCCCACTGAACCCCATGGATCTCCATTGCACCCCACTGACTTCCATTGCCCCCATTGATCCCCATTGCCCCCCATTGCCCCCATTGCCCCCCATTGCCCCCATTGCTCCCATTGCCCTCCATTGACCCCATTGCCCCCATTGCCCCCATTGACCCCCATTGCCCCCATTGCCCCCATTGACTCCAATTGCCCCCATTGCCCCCATTGCCCCCATTGCCCCCCATTGCCTCCATTGCTCCCCATTGCCCCCACTGCCCCCATTGACTCCAATTGCCCCCATTGCCCCCATTGACCTCCATTGACCCCCATTGCCCCATTGCCCCCATTGCCTCCCATTGCCCCCATTGCCCCCATTGACTCCAATTGCTCCCATTGCCCCCATTGCCCCATTGCCCCCATTGCACCCCATTGCCCCATTGCCTCCCATTGCCCCCATTGCCCCCATTGCCCCCACTGCCCCCATTGCCCCATTGCCCCCATTGCCCCCATTGCCCCCCATTGCCCCATTGCCCCCATTGCCCCCCATTGCCCCATTGACTCCCATTGCCCCCATTGCCCCATTGCTCCCCATTGCTCCCATTGCTCCCATTGCCCCATTGCCCCCATTGCCCCCATTGACCCCATTGCTCCCATTGCCCCCATTGACCTCCATTGACCCCATTCCCCCCATTGCTCCCATTGCCCCATTGCCCCCCATTGCTCCCATTGCTCCCCATTGCCCCCATTGCCCCCATTGCTCCCCATTGCTCCCATTGCCCCCATTACCCCCATTGCCCCCATTGCCCCCCATTGCCCCCATTGCCCCCATTGCCCCCATTGCCCCATTGCCCCCATTGTCCCCCATTGCCCCCATTGCCCCCATTGCCCCCATTCCCCCATTGCCCCCATTGCCCCCATTGTCCCCCATTGCCCCCATTCCCCCCATTGCCCCCATTGTCCCCCATTCCCCCCATTGCCCCCATTGCCCCCATTCCCCCCATTGCCCCATTGCCCCCCTTGTCCCCCATTGCCCCCATTCCCCCCATTGCCCCATTGCCCCCCTTGCCCCCGCGCACCTGCACGGTGTCCACGGGGCAGGGGGTGAAGGCCGTGTGGGGCAGGGTGTGGGGCGGCCCCAGGAGGCTGCGGGTGCCGGGGGGCCCCCCCTCGCCCTGATGCGCTTTGATGGGCTCCAGGCGCAGGCGCAGGCGCGGGAGCAGGGCCTGGGCCACGGGCGAGTACCCGGGGGGGGGCAGGAACTGGAACTGCCCATGGCGGCCCCCCAGCACCAGCCGCAGCCTGGGGCAGAGACACAGGCACCTCTAGGGACCTATAGACACCTATAGAGACCTCTAGGGGCCTATAGAGACCCTGTAGAGACCTATAGAGACCTATAGAGATCCTATGGAGACCGATATAGACCCTATAGAGATCCTATGGAGACCTATAGAGACCTATAGAGACCCTATGGAGACCGATATAGACCCTATAGAGATCCTATAGACACCTATAGACCTATAGAGACCTATAGAGACCGAGACCGATATAGACCCTATAGAGATCCTATAAACACCTATAGAGACCTATAGAGACCCTACAGACACCTATAGAGACCTATAGAGACCCTATGGAGACCGATATAGATCCTATAGAGATCCTATAGACAGCTATAGAGACATATAGAGACCCTACAGAGACCTATAGAGACCCTATAGACACCTATAGAGACCCTACAGAGACCTATAGAGACCCTATAGAGACCCTATGGAGACCTATAGAGACCCTATAGAGACCTACAAGGACCCTATAGACACCTATAGAGACCCTATAGAGACCCTACAGAGACCCTATAGATGCATATAGAGACTCCACACACATCAATAGAGGTCCTAGAGACACCTACAGAGACCCATATAGACCCGACGGACACCCATATAGACCCTACACAGACTCTATAGACACCTATAGCCACCTATAGAGACCCATACAGACCCTACAGACCCCCATATAGACCCTACACAGACCCATATAGACCCTATAGACCCTCATATAGACCCTACACAGACCCTACAGACACCTATAGAGACCAATATAGACCTTATAGACACCTATAGACACCCATACAGACCCTACACAGACGCTATAGCCACCTATAGAGACCCATATAGACCCAATAGACACCTATAGCCACCTCAGAGACTCATATAGACACCTGTAGAGACCCATATAGACCCTATAGACACCCATACAGACCCAATAGACACCTATAGCCACCTCAGAGACTCATATAGACACCTGTAGAGACCCATATAGACCCTATAGACACCCATACAGACCCAATAGACAGCCATAGCCACCTAAGAGACTCATATAGACACCTGTAGAGACCCATATAGACCCTATAGACACCCATACAGACCCAATAGACAGCCATAGCCACCTAAGAGACTCATATAGACACCTGTAGAGACCCATATAGACCCTATAGACACCCATACAGACCCAATAGACACCTATAGGCACCTATAGAGGCTCATATAGACACCTATAGAGACCCATATAGACCCTGTAGAGGCCCATATAGCCACCTACAGAGACCCATATAGACCCTATAGAGGCCCATATAGTCCTCTATAGAGACCCATATAGCCACCTATAGAAACCCATATAGACCCTATGGAGGCCCATATAGCCACTTATGGAGACCCATATAGACCCTATAGAGACCCATATAGACCCTATAGAGGCCCATATAGCCACCTATAGAGGCCCATATAGCCACCTATAGAAACCCATATAGACCCTATAGAGACCCATATAGCCACCTATAGAGGCCCATATAGACCCTATAGAGACCCATATAGCCACCTATAGAGGCCCATATAGACCCTATAAAGACCCATATAGTCACCTATAGAGACCCATATAGACCCTAAAGAGACCCATATAGACCCTATAGAGACCCATATAGCCACCTATAGAGGCCCATATAGACCCTATAGAGACCCATTTAGCCACCTATAGAGACCCATATAGACCCTATAGAGACCCATATAGACCCTCTAGAGACCCATATAGCCACCTATAGAGGCCCATATAGACCCTATAGAGACCCATATAGACCCTATGGAGGCCCATATAGCCACGTATAGAGACCCATAGAGACCCTATAGAGACCCATAGAGACCCTATAGAGGTCATAGAGACCCTATAGAGACCATATAGACCCTATAGAGACCCATAGAGACCCTACAGAGACCCATAGAGACCCTATAGAGACCCATATAGACCCTATAGAGACCCATAGAGACCCTATAGAGGCCCATATAGACCCTATAGAGACCCATATAGCCACGTATAGAGACCCATAGAGACCCTATAGAGACCCATAGAGACCCCATAGAGGTCATAGAGACCCTATAGAGACCATATAGACCCTATAGAGACCCATATAGACCCTATGGAGGCCCATATAGCCACGTATAGAGACCCATAGAGACCCTATAGAGGTCATAGAGACCCTATAGAGACCCATAGAGACCCTATAGAGACCCATAGAGACCCTACAGAGACCCATAGAGACCCTATAGAGACCCATATAGACCCTATAGAGACACATAGAGACCCTATAGAGACCCATAGAGACCCATAGAGACCCCATAGAGACCCTATAGAGGTCATAGAGACCCTATAGAGACCATAGAGACCCTATAGAGACCCATAGAGACCCTATAGAGACCCATAGAGACCCTACAGAGACCCATAGAGACCCTATAGAGACCCATAGAGACCCTATAGAGACCCATAGAGATCCCATAGAGACCCCATAGAGACCCTATAGAGGTCATAGAGACCCTATAGAGACCATAGAGACCCTATAGAGACCCATAGAGACCCATAGAGACCCTATAGAGACCCATAGAGACCCTACAGAGACCCATAGAGACCCATAGAGACCCTATAGAGACCCATAGAGACCCTATAGAGACCCATAGAGACCCTACAGAGACCCATAGAGACCCTATAGAGACCCATAGAGACCCTACAGAGACCCATAGAGACCCTATAGAGACCCATAGAGACCCTACAGAGACCCATAGAGACCCATAGAGACCCATAGAGACCCTCTGGAGACCCCGCTCACCGCACCCCCGCCGAGAAGCTGACGACGGGCGAGTAGAGCACGTCCAGGTTGAAGGCCTCGAAGACGCCCTGGACCGGGGCCCCGTTGAGGCGGAACGAGGCGCTCGGCACCCCCAGGTCCAGGCAGCAGCTGACGACGTCCCCCGCGGCCAGAGCGCGGCGCTGTGGGGCCTCCACGGCCCGAGGGACCCCCCCTGCAAGGGGGCAGGTGTGGGGTGGGGATGGGGATGGGATGGGATGGGGATGGGGATGGGATGGGGATGGGGATGGGATGGGGATGGGGATGGGGATGGGATGGGGATGGGGATGGGATGGGGATGGGGATGGGATGGGGATGGGATGGGGATGGGGATGGGGATGGGGATGGGATGGGGATGGGGATGGGATGGGGATGGGGATGGGATGGGGATGGGGATGGGATGGGATGGGATGGGGATGGGGATGGGATGGGGATGGGGATGGGATGGGGATGGGGATGGGATGGGGATGGGGATGGGGATGGGATGGGGATGGGGATGGGATGGGGATGGGGATGGGATGGGGATGGGGATGGGATGGGATGGGATGGGGATGGGGATGGGATGGGGATGGGGATGGGATGGGGATGGGATGGGGATGGGATGGGGATGGGGATGGGGATGGGATGGGGATGGGATGGGGATGGGGATGGGGATGGGGATGGGATGGGGATGGGGATGGGGATGGGATGGGATGGGGATGGGGATGGGATGGGGATGGGATGGGGATGGGATGGGGATGGGATGGGGATGGGGATGGGATGGGGATGGGATGGGATGGGATGGGATGGGATGGGGATGGGATGGGGATGGGGATGGGATGGGGATGGGATGGGGATGGGATGGGGATGCGGATGGGGATGGGGATGGGATGGGGATGGGGATGGGATGGGGATGGGGATGGGATGGGATGGGATGGGGATGGGGATGGGATGGGATGGGGATGGGATGGGCTGGGGATGGGATGGGGATGGGGATGGGGATGGGATGGGATGGGGATGGGATGGGATGGGGATGGGGATGGGGATGGGGATGGGGATGGGGATGGGATGGAGATGGGGATGGGGATGGGATGGGGATGGGATGGGGATGGGGATGGGATGGGGATGGGGATGGGATGGGATGGGATGGGGATGGGGATGGGGATGGGATGGGGATGGGGATGGGATGGGGATGGGATGGGGATGGGGATGGGGATGGGGATGGGATGGGGATGGGATGGGGATGGGGATGGGATGGGGATGGGGATGGGATGGGATGGGATGGGGATGGGGATGGGGATGGGATGGGGCTGGGGATGGGATGGGATGGGGATGGGGATGGGGATGGGGATGGGATGGGGATGGGATGGGGATGGGGATGGGGATGGGATGGGATGGGGATGGGATGGGATGGGGATGGGGATGGGGATGGGGATGGGGATGGGGATGGGGATGGGATGGGGATGGGGATGGGGATGGGATGGGGATGGGATGGGGATGGGGATGGGATGGGGATGGGGATGGGATGGGATGGGATGGGGATGGGGATGGGGATGGGATGGGGATGGGGATGGGATGGGGATGGGGATGGGGATGGGGATGGGATGGGGATGGGATGGGGATGGGGATGGGGATGGGATGGGATGGGGATGGGATGGGATGGGGATGGGGATGGGGATGGGGATGGGATGGGGATGGGATGGGGATGGGGATGGGGATGGGATGGGATGGGGATGGGATGGGATGGGGATGGGATGGGGATGGGGATGGGATGGGGATGGGATGGGGATGGGGATGGGGATGGGATGGGATGGGGATGGGATGGGATGGGGATGGGGATGGGATGGGATGGGGATGGGATGGGATGGGGATGGGATGGGGATGGGGATGGGGATGGGGATGGGATGGGGATGGGATGGGGATGGGGATGGGATGGGGATGGGATGGGATGGGGATGGGGATGGGGATGGGATGGGGATGGGATGGGGATGGGGATGGGGATGGGGATGGGATGGGGATGGGATGGGGATGGGATGGGGATGGGATGGGGATGGGGATGGGATGGGATGGGATGGGGATGGGGATGGGGATGGGATGGGGATGGGATGGGGATGGGATGGGGATGGGATGGGGATGGGATGGGGATGGGATGGGGATGGGGATGGGGATGGGATGGGGATGGGATGGGATGGGGATGGGGATGGGATGGGGATGGGGATGGGGATGGGATGGGGATGGGATGGGGATGGGGCTGGGGATGGGATGGGGATGGGGATGGGGATGGGGATGGGATGGGGATGGGATGGGGATGGGGATGGGGATGGGATGGGATGGGGATGGGATGGGATGGGGATGGGGATGGGGATGGGGATGGGATGGGGATGGGATGGGGATGGGGATGGGGATGGGATGGGATGGGGATGGGATGGGATGGGGATGGGATGGGGATGGGGATGGGATGGGGATGGGATGGGGATGGGGATGGGGATGGGATGGGATGGGGATGGGATGGGATGGGGATGGGGATGGGATGGGATGGGGATGGGATGGGATGGGGATGGGATGGGGATGGGGATGGGGATGGGGATGGGATGGGGATGGGATGGGGATGGGGATGGGATGGGGATGGGATGGGGATGGGGATGGGATGGGATGGGGATGGGATGGGGATGGGATGGGGATGGGATGGGGATGGGATGGGGATGGGATGGGGATGGGGATGGGGATGGGATGGGGATGGGATGGGATGGGGATGGGGATGGGATGGGGATGGGGATGGGGATGGGATGGGGATGGGGATGGGGATGGGATGGGATGGGGATGGGGATGGGATGGGGATGGGATGGGGATGGGATGGGGATGGGGATGGGGATGGGGATGGGGCTGGGGATGGGATGGGGATGGGGCTGGGGATGGGGATGGGGATGGGGCTGGGGATGGGATGGGGATGGGGATGGGGATGGGATGGGGATGGGATGGGATGGGGATGGGGATGGGATGGGGATGGGGATGGGGATGGGATGGGGATGGGGATGGGGATGGGATGGGGATGGGATGGGGCTGGGGATGGGGATGGGATGGGGATGGGATGGGGATGGGGATGGGGATGGGGATGGGATGGGGATGGGATGGGGATGGGATGGGGATGGGGATGGGGATGGGGATGGGGCTGGGGATGGGATGGGGATGGGGATGGGGATGGGATGGGGATGGGATGGGGATGGGATGGGGCGGGGATGGGGATGGGGATGGGATGGGGATGGGGATGGGATGGGGATGGGGATGGGATGGGGATGGGGATGGGATGGGGATGGGATGGGGATGGGATGGGGCGGGGATGGGGATGGGGATGGGATGGGGCTGGGGATGGGGATGGGATGGGCTGGGGCTGGGGATGGGGCTGGGGCTGGGGCTGCCGGCGCGGCTCCCGGTACCTGTCCACAGGTGGAGGCCGTCGTAGGCGAAGGAGCTGAGGTCGTCGCCGGCGCCGTGGGTGCTGGCGGGCCCGGGGCTGTGGGTGCCGAGCGCGGCCCAGCCCACGCGCAGGACGGTGGCGGCGGCGCCGCGGAAGGGCTCCAGCGCCTCCACGGCCAGCTCGAAGTACCAGCGGCGGAACTGCGTGCTGCCCGCGTGCGTGCCCACAAAGAGCGTGGGCCGGATGCTGCGGGGACACCCACCCCCGGCGACATTGTGGCACCCAGGGGTGCCTAGGGGTGCCTAGGGGGATCTATGGGGATCTATGGAGATCTAGGGGTGCCTAGGGGGATCTATGGGGATCTAGGGGTGCCTAGGGGGATCTATGGAGATCTAGGGGTGCCTAGGGGGATCTATGGGGATCTATGGGTGCCTAGGGGTGCCTAGGGGGATCTATGGGTGCCTAGGGGGATCTATGGGTGCCTATGGAGATCTATGGGTGCCTAGGGGTGCCTAGGGGGATCTATGGGGATCTATGGGTGCCTAGGGGGATCTATGGAGATCTATGGGTGCCTAGGGGTGCCTAGGGGGATCTATGGGGATCTAGGGGTGCCTAGGGGTGCCTAGGGGGATCTATGGGTGCCTAGGGGTGCCTAGGGGTGCCTATGGGGATCTATGGATGCCTATGGGGATCTATGGGTGCCTAGGGGGATCTATGGGTGCCTAGGGGTGCCTATGGGGATCTATGGGTGCCTAGGGGTGCCTAGGGGGATCTATGGATGCCTATGGGGATCTATGGGTGCCTAGGGGTGCCTAGGGGGATCTATGGGGATCTATGGGTGCCTAGGGGGATCTATGGGTGCCTATGGGGATCTATGGGTGCCTAGGGGTGCCTATGGGGATCTATGGAGATCTATGGGTGCCTAGGGGGATCTATGGGGATCTATGGGTGCCTATGGGGATCTATGGGTGCCTAGGGGTGCCTAGGGGGATCTATGGAGATCTATGGGTGCCTAGGGGGATCTATGGGGATCTATGGAGATCTATGGGTGCCTAGGGGGATCTATGGGGATCTATGGGTGCCTAGGGGGATCTATGGAGATCTATGGGTGCCTAGGGGGATCTATGGGTGCCTATGGGGATCTATGGGTGCCTAGGGGTGCCTATGGGGATCTATGGATGCCTATGGGGATCTATGGGTGCCTAGGGGTGCCTAGGGGGATCTATGGAGATCTATGGGTGCCTAGGGGGATCTATGGGTGCCTATGGGGATCTATGGGTGCCTATGGGGATCTATGGGTGCCTATGGGGATCTATGGGTGCCTAGGGGGATCTATGGGTGCCTAGGGGTGCCTATGGGGATCTATGGGTGCCTAGGGGTGCCTATGGGTGCCTATGGGGATCTATGGGGATCTATGGGCATCTATGGAGATCTATGGGCACCTATGGAGATCTATGGAGATCTATGGGCACCTATGGAGACCTATGGAGATCTATGGGCACCTATGGAAACCTATGGAGATCTATGGGCACCTATGGACACCTATGGAGATCTATGGGCACCTATGGACACCTATGGAGATCTATGGGCACCTATGGGGATCTATGGGGATCTATGGAAATCTATGGGGATCTATGGGCACCTATGGGGATCTATGGGGATCTATGGACACCTATGGGCACCTATGGGCACCTATGGAGATCTATGGGCACCTATGGGGATCTATGGGCACCTATGGGCACCTATGGGCACCTATGGAGATCTATGGGCACCTATGGGGATCTATGGGCACCTATGGAGACCTATGGGGATCTATGGGCACCTATGGAGATCTATGGGCACCTATGGAGACCTATGGGGATCTATGGGCACCTATGGAGATCTATGGGCACCTAGGGGCACCTATGGAGACCTATGGAGACCTATGGGCACCTATGGAGATCTATGGGCACCCTTGGGCACCTATGGAGATCTATGGGCACCTAGGGGCACCTATGGACACCTATGGAGACCTATGGAGATCTATGGGCACCTAGGGGCACCTATGGACACCTATGGAGACCTATGGAGATCTATGGGCACCTAGGGGCACCTATGGAGACCTACGGGCACCTATGGGCACCTATGGAGACCTATGGGCACCCTTGGGCACCTATGGAGATCTATGGGCACCCTTGGGCACCTATGGAGATCTATGGGCACCTAGGGGCACCTATGGACACCTATGGAGACCTATGGAGACCTATGGACACCTATGGACACCTATGGGCACCTAGGGGCACCTATGGGCACCTAGGGACACCTATGGGCACCTAGGGACACCTATGGACACCTATGGACACCTATGGACACCTATGGAGACCTATGGGCACCTAGGGGCACCTATGGGCACCTAGGGACACCTATGGACACCTATGGACACCTATGGAGACCTATGGGCACCTATGGACACCTATGGACACCTATGGAGACCTATGGGCACCTAGGGGCACCTATGGGCACCTAGGGACACCTATGGACACCTATGGACACCTATGGAGACCTATGGAGATCTATGGGCACCTAGGGGCACCTATGGAGACCTATGGACACCTATGGGCACCTATGGAGATCTAGGGGCACCTAGGGGCACCTATGGACACCTATGGGCACCTATGGAGATCTAGGGGCACCTAGGGGCACCTATGGGTACCTATGGACACCTAGGGGCACCTATGGAGATCTATGGACACCTAGGGGCACCTATGGACACCTATGGGCACCTATGGGGATCTATGAGCACCTATGGGCACCTATGGGCACCTATGGAGATCTATGGAGACCTATGGGCACCTATGGGCACCCATGGATACCTATGGACATCTACTGGCACCTATGGACATCTATGGATACCTATAGAGACCTATGGACACCTATGAACACCAATGGGCATCTATGGATATCTATGGATACCTATAGAGACCTATGGGCACCTATGGGCGCCTATGGACATCTATAGGTACCTATGGACACCTATGGGCACCTATGGATACCTACAGAGACCTAAGGACACCTACGGAGCCATACAGACACTATGGGCACATCCAGGGACCTATAGAGACCTCGGGACCTCTACAGACACCCTGACACCCACAGACAGAGCCCCACAGGCACCCGTAGACACCCATAGACACCAATAGCACCCATAGACCCCAAAGACAGACACCTATAGGCACCCATTGCGCCCCATAGCCCCCATAGCCCCCATAGCCCCCATAGCCCCATAGCCCCCATAGCCCCATAGCCCCCATAGCCCCCATAGCCCCCATAGCCCCATAGCCCCCATAGCCCCCATAGCCCCCATAGCCCCCATAGCCCCATAGGCCCCATATCCCCCATATCCCCCATAACCCATAGCCCCCATAGCCCCATAGCCCCCATAGCCCCATACCCCATAGCCCCCATAGCCCCCATAGCCCCCATAGCCCCATAGCCCCCATAGCCCCCATAGCCCCCATAGCCCCCATAGCCCCATAGCCCCATAGCCCCATAGCCCCATAGCCCCCATAGCCCCCATAGCCCCATAGCCCCCATAGCCCCCATAGCCCCCATAGCCCCATAGCCCCCATAGCCCCCATAGCCCCCATAGCCCCCATAGCCCCATAGGCCCCATATCCCCCATATCCCCCATAACCCATAGCCCCCATAGCCCCATAGCCCCCATAGCCCCCATAGCCCCCATAGCCCCCATAGCCCCATAGCCCCCATAGCCCCCATAGCCCCCATAGCCCCCATAGCCCCCATAGCCCCATAGGCCCCATATCCCCCATATCCCCCATAACCCATAGCCCCCATAGCCCCCATAGCCCCCATAGCCCCCATAGCCCCCATAGCCCCCATAGCCCCATAGCCCCCATAGCCCCCATAGCCCCCATAGCCCCCATAGCCCCATAGCCCCATAGCCCCCATAGCCCCCATAGCCCCCATAGCCCCCATAGCCCCATAGCCCCCATAGCCCCCATAGCCCCATATCCCCCATACCCCATATCCCCCATACCCCATAGCCCCATAGCCCCCATAGCCCCATAGCCCCATATCCCCCATACCCCATATCCCCCATACCCCATAGCCCCATAGCCCCCATAGCCCCCATAGCCCCCATAGCCCCATATCCCCCATACCCCATATCCCCCATACCCCATAGCCCCCATAGCCCCCATAGCCCCCATAGCCCCCATAGCCCCCATAGCCCCATATCCCCCATACCCCATATCCCCCATACCCCATAGCCCCATAGCCCCATAGCCCCCATAGCCCCCATAGCCCCCATAGCCCCCATAGCCCCCATAGCCCCCATAGCCCCACAGGCGCCCCCACCTGGTGACCCGGTCCACGAGCGCCGTCTGCAGGAGCAGGTCCCGGCGCGGGAGCAGGTTCTCGGTGATGAGGTTCTGGTTGGAGCGCACGGCGACGGCGTTGCAGACACAGAGCGAGCAGAGCACGTCCAGCACCTGCGGAGGACACGCGGGGGTTAACACGGGAGGACACGGGAGGACACGCGGGTGTTAACATGGGAGAACATGGGAGGACACGCGGGTGACACGGGAGGACACGCGGGTGTTAACATGGGAGAACATGAGAGGACACGCGGGTGACACGGGAGGACACACGGGTGTTAACATGGGAGAACATGGGAGGACACGCGGGTGACACGGGAGGACACGCGGGTGACACGGGAGGACACGCGGGTGTTAACATGGGAGAACATGGGAGGACACGCGGGTGACACGGGAGGACACGCGGGTGACACGGGAGGACACGCGGGTGACACGGGAGGACACGCGGGTGTTAACATGGGAGAACATGGGAGGACACGCGGGTGTCACGGGAGGACACGTGTGTGTTAACATGGGAGAACATGGGAGGACACGCGGGTGACACGGGAGAACATGCGGGGGTTAACACGGGAGGACACGCGGGTGACACGGGAGAACATGGGAGGACACGCGGGTGACACGGGAGGACACGCGGGTGTTAACATGGGAGAACATGGGAGGACACGCGGGTGACACAGGAGGACACGCGGGTGACACGGGAGGACACGCGTGTGTTAACATGGGAGAACATGGGAGGACACACGGGTGTCACGGGAGGACACGCGGGTGTTAACATGGGAGAACATGGGAGGACACGCGGGTGACACGGGAGGACACGCGGGTGTTAACATGGGAGAACATGGGAGGACACGCGGGTGACACAGGAGGACACGCGGGTGACACGGGAGGACACGCGGGTGTTAACATGGGAGAACATGGGAGGACACGCGGGTGACACGGGAGGACACACGGGTGTTAACATGGGAGAACATGGGAGGACACGCGGGTGTCACGGGAGGACACGCGGGTGTTAACATGGGAGAACATGGGAGGACACGCGGGTGACACGGGAGGACACGCGGGTGTTAACATGGGAGAACATGGGAGGACACGCGGGGGTTAACACGGGAGGACACGCGGGTGACACGGGAGAACATGGGATAACAAGCGTGTTAACATGGGAGAACACGCGTGTAACGTGGGAAAACATGGGAGAACACGCATTTTAACATGGGAGAACATGTGTGTTAACATGGGAGATCACACGTGTAATATGGGAGAACATGGGAGAACATGGGAGAACACGCATGTAACATGGGAGAACACACGTGTAACGAGGGAGAACACGCGCGTAAGATGGGATACCATGGGAGAACACGCATGTAACATGGGAGAACACACGTGTAACATGGGAGAACATGTGTGTTAACATGGGAGAACACGCGTGTAACATGGGAGAACATAGGAGAACAAGCGTGTAACATGGGAGAACACGTGTGTAACATGGGAGAACATATGTGTTAACATGGGATAACACACGTGTAACATGGGAGAACACGCGTGTAACATGGGAGAACACATGTGTAACATGGGAGAACATGGGAGAACACGGGAGAACACACGTGTTAACGTGGGAGAACATGGGAAAACACGCATGTTAATACTGGAGAACACGCGTGTAACATGGGACACAGCACGCCCAGCCCCTGCTGGCACAGGACAACACGCGGGTAACATGGGAGAAGAGGTGTGTCAATGGGCAGGAGCACGCTCCCACACGCTCCGACACGCTCGGACACGCTCTGACACGCTCGGACACGCTGGGACACGCTGGGACACGCTCTGACACGCTCCGACACGCTCTGACACGCTCTGACACGCTCTGACACGCTCGGACACGCTCTGACACGCTCGGACACGCTCTGACACGCTCGGACACGCTCTGACACGCTGGGACACGCTGGGACCCGCTGGGACACGCTCGGACACGCTCCGACACGCTCTGACACGCTCGGACACGCTCGGACACGCTCGGACACGCTCTGACACGCTCGGACACGCTCTGACACGCTGGGACCCGCTGGGACACGCTCCGACACGCTCTGACACTCTGGGACACGCTCTGACACGCTCTGACACGCTCGGACACGCTCTGACACGCTGGGACACGCTGGGACACGCTGGGACACGCTCTGACACGCTCTGACACGCTGGGACACGCTGGGACACGCTCCGACACGCTCTGACATGCTCTGACACGCTGGGACCCGCTGGGACACGCTCTGACACGCTCTGACACGCTGGGACCCGCTGGGACACGCTCTGACACGCTGGGACACGCTCGGACACGCTCCGACACGCTCGGACACGCTCTGACACGCTGGGACACGCTCGGACACGCTCTGACACGCTCTGACACGCTCCGACACGCTTGGACACGCTCTGACACGCTGGGACACGCTGGGACACGCTCTGACACGCTCTGACACGCTGGGACCCGCTGGGACACGCTCTGACACGCTGGGACACGCTGGGACACGCTGGGACACGCTCGGACACGCGTGACGAGGCGTGTGCGGGCCCACCTTGTGGTTGCGGCCGTGCTTGTCGAGCAGCGCGATGATGGACTTGATGTGGTTCTCCCGGATGATGTTGAGCACCTCGGGGCTCTCGATGAGCACGCAATAGAGCACGTCCAGGATGCCTGCCCCCGCCACAGCGCCCAGAGCCCCATAGAGACCCATAGGGACCCATAGGGACCCATAGAGACCCCATAGAGACCCATAGAGACCCCATAGAGACCCATAGAGACCCATAGAGACCCATAGAGACCCATAGGGACCCCATAGAGACCCATAGAGACCCATAGAGACCCATAGGGACCCATAGAGACCCCATAGAGACCCATAGAGACCCATAGGGACCCCATAGAGACCCATAGGGACCCATAGGGACCCATAGGGACCCATAGAGACCCCATAGAGCCCCATAGAGACCCATAGGGACCCATAGAGACCCATAGGGACCCATAGGGACCCATAGAGACCCCATAGAGACCCATAGAGACCCATAGGGACCCCATAGAGACCCATAGGGACCCATAGGGACCCATAGGGACCCATAGAGACCCATAGCCTGACCCCTAGCAGCCCATAGCCTGACCCCTAGCAGCCCATAGCCTGACCCCTAGAGCCCCATAGCCTGACCCCTAGCAGCCCATAGCCTGACCCATAGAGCCCCATAGCCTGACCCCTAGCAGCCCATAGCCTGACCCATAGAGCCCCATAGCCTGACCCCTAGCAGGCCATAGCCTGACCCATAGAGCCCCATAGCCTGACCCATAGAGCCCCATAGCCTGACCCCTAGAGCCCCATAGCCTGACCCATAGAGCCCCATAGCCTGACCCATAGAGCCCCATAGCCTGACCCCTAGCAGCCCATAGCCTGACCCCTAGCAGCCCATAGCCTGACCCATAGAGCCCCATAGCCTGACCCATAGAGCCCCATAGCCTGACCCATAGAGCCCCATAGCCTGACCCCTAGCAGCCCATAGCCTGACCCCTAGCAGCCCATAGCCTGACCCCTAGAGCCCCATAGCCTGACCCATAGAGCCCCATAGCCTGACCCATAGCAGCCCATAGCCTGACCCCTAGCAGCCCATAGCCTGACCCATAGAGCCCCATAGCCTGACCCATAGCAGCCCATAGCCTGACCCATAGAGCCCCATAGCCTGACCCCTAGCAGGCCATAGCCTGACCCATAGAGCCCCATAGCCTGACCCATAGAGCCCCATAGCCTGACCCCTAGCAGCCCATAGCCTGACCCATAGAGCCCCATAGCCTGACCCATAGAGCCCCATAGCCTGACCCCTAGCAGCCCATAGCCTGACCCATAGAGCCCCATAGCCTGACCCATAGCAGCCCATAGCCTGACCCATAGAGCCCCATAGCCTGACCCCTAGCAGGCCACCGCCTGCCCCCTGGCGCCCCATGCCCCGCCCCACCGGAGGTCCCCCAGCCCCCTAGGGGGCGCCACGCACCCGAGGAGGCCTCGAGGCGGTCGAGCTTCCCCACGAGCCAGTCCAGGTTGGAGCAGAAGAGGGCGCAGTTGGCGCGGTTCCCACGGATCAGGGAGGCTGCGGGGGGAGGGGGTGAGAGCCGGACCCATAGGGACCCATAGAGACCCATAGGGACCCATAGGGACCCATAGAGAGAGACCCATAGAGACCCCATAGGGACCCATAGGGACCCATAGAGACCCATAGGGACCCATAGAGACCCATAGGGACCCATAGAGAGAGACCCATAGAGACCCCATAGGGACCCATAGGGACCCATAGAGACCCATAGGGACCCATAGAGACCCATAGAGACCATAGAGACCCATAGGGACCCATAGGGACCCATAGAGACCCATAGGGACCCATAGGGACCCATAGAGACCATAGAGACCCCATAGAGACCATAGAGACCATAGAGACCCATAGAGACCCATAGAGACACATAGAGTCCCATAGGGACCCACAGGGAGCAATAGCCTGCCCCATAGCGACCCACAGCTTCCACCTTGCCCCATCCCGCCCCATAGCTCCCATCCCGCCCCACAGCTCCCATCCCGCCCCACAGCTCCCATCCCGCCCCACAGCTCCCATCCCGCCCCACAGCTCCCATCGCGCCCCACAGCTCCCATCCCGCCCCACAGCTCCCATCCCGCCCCACAGCTCCCATCGCGCCCCACAGCTCCCATCCCGCCCCACAGCTCCCATCCCGCCCCACAGCTCCCATCGCGCCCCACAGCTCCCATCCCGCCCCACAGCTCCCATCCCGCCCCACAGCTCCCATCCCGCCCCACAGCTCCCATCGCGCCCCACAGCTCCCATCCCGCCCCACAGCTCCCATCCCGCCCCATAGCTCCCATCGCGCCCCACAGCTCCCATCGCGCCCCACAGCTCCCATCCCGCCCCACAGCTCCCATCGCGCCCCACAGCTCCCATCGCGCCCCATAGCTCCCATCCCGCCCCACAGCTCCCATCCCGCCCCACAGCTCCCATCGCGCCCCACAGCTCCCATCGCGGCCGCCCCGCAGCGCCCCCTGGCGCCCGCACCCAGCAGCTCATAGAGCAGGTTCACGATCTCCTTGGCGGCCGCCGCCTCCTCGCCCCCCCCGCGCTCGGCCAAGGCCGCGCTGAGCCCGCTCAGGCGATCGATGCAGGAGAGGAGCAGCGCCACGAGCCCCTGCGGGGAGACCCCATAGAGACCATAGGGACCCATAGGGACCCATAGAGACCCATAGGGACCCATAGGGACCCATAGAGACCCATAGGGACCCATAGAGACCATAGGGACCATAGGGACCACAGAGACCATAGGGACCATAGAGACCCATAGAGACCATAGGGACCCATAGGGACCCATAGAGACCCATAGAGACCCATAGGGACCCATAGGGACCCATAGGGACCATAGGGACCCATAGGGACCCATAGGGACCCATAGGGACCCATAGGGACCATAGAGACCATAGGGACCCATAGGGACCCATAGGGACCCATAGGGACCATAGGGACCCATAGGGACCCATAGGGACCATAGGGACCATAGAGACCCATAGAGACCGATAGAGACCCATAGAGACCCATAGGGACCCATAGGGACCCATAGAGACCCATAGAGACCCATAGGGACCCATAGGGACCCATAGGGACCCATAGAGACCCATAGGGACCCATAGGGACCCATAGGGACCCATAGAGACCATAGGGACCATAGGGACCATAGGGACCACAGAGACCATAGGGACCATAGAGACCCATAGAGACCATAGGGACCCATAGGGACCATAGGGACCCATAGGGACCCATAGGGACCCATAGAGACCATAGGGACCCATAGGGACCATAGGGACCCATAGGGACCCATAGGGACCATAGGGACCCATAGGGACCCATAGGGACCCATAGGGACCATAGGGACCCATAGGGACCCATAGGGACCATAGGGACCATAGGGACCCATAGGGACCCATAGGGACCATAGGGACCATAGAGACCATAGGGACCATAGAGACCCATAGAGACCATAGGGACCCATAGGGACCCATAGGGACCCATAGAGACCATAGGGACCATAGAGACCCATAGGGACCATAGGGACCATAGGGACCCATAGAGACCATAGGGACCATAGAGACCCATAGAGACCCATAGAGACCCATAGAGACCCATAGGGCCCCATAGAGCCCCATAGGGACCCATAGAGCCCCATAGGGACCCATAGGGACCCATAGGGACCATAGGGACCATAGAGACCATAGGGACCATAGAGACCCATAGAGACCATAGAGACCCATAGGGACCATAGGGACCCATAGAGACCATAGAGACCCATAGGGACCCATAGAGACCCATAGAGACCCATAGAGACCATAGAGACCATAGAGACCCATAGAGACCCATAGAGACCATAGAGACCCATAGGGACCCATAGGGACCATAGAGACCATAGGGACCATAGAGACCCATAGAGACCATAGGGACCATAGGGACCATAGAGACCATAGGGACCATAGAGACCCATAGAGACCATAGGGACCCATAGAGACCATAGGGACCCATAGAGCCCCATAGGGACCCATAGAGACCCATAGAGACCCATAGGGACCCATAGAGACCCATAGAGCCCCATAGAGACCCATAGGGACCCATAGGGACCCATAGGGACCCATAGCCCCCATAGCCCCCATAGCGCCCATAGCGCCCCCGCGCTCACCTCCTGCTGGAAGAGGTTTTGCCGCGCCCGCAGGGCTCGCAGCGCGCGCTGGCGCTGGTCGTGCTGCAGCGCCCCCCGCGGCGGCCGGAAGTACCGGATGAGGTCGCGCAGGCTCAGCTCCACGGCGGCCAAGGGCAGCGGCGGGGCGGGGCCCGAGCGGGAGCGCGCGCTCAGCGCGTCCAATGAGCTGCGGGGTCACGGCGGGGTCAGAGCTGCCCACAGGGACCCATAGAGACCCATAGAGACCCCATAGACACCCATAGAGACCCATAGAGACCCATAGAGACCCATAGAGACCCATAGGGACCCATAGAGACCCATAGAGACCCCATAGAGACCCATAGAGACCCATAGAGACCCCATAGAGACCCATAGAGATCCCATAGAGACCCCATAGAAACCCATAGAGACCCATAGAGACCCCATAGAGACCCATAGGGACCCATAGAGACCCATAGAGACCCATAGAGACCCATAGGGACCCATAGAGACCCATAGAGACCCCATAGAGACCCATAGAGACCCATAGAGACCCATAGAGACCCCATAGAGACCCATAGAGACCCATAGAGACCCATAGAGACCCCATAGAGACCCATAGAGATCCCATAGAGACCCCATAGAAACCCATAGAGACCCATAGAGACCCCATAGAGACCCATAGGGACCCATAGAGACCCATAGAGACCCATAGAGACCCATAGGGACCCATAGAGACCCATAGAGACCCCATAGAGACCCATAGAGACCCATAGAGACCCATAGAGACCCCATAGAGACCCATAGAGACCCATAGAGACCCATAGAGACCCCATAGAGACCCATAGAGATCCCATAGAGACCCCATAGAAACCCATAGAGACCCATAGAGACCCATAGAGACCCCATAGAGACCCATAGAGACCCATAGAGATCCCATAGAGACCCCATAGAGACCCCATAGAGACCCACAAGGACCCATAGAGACCCATAGAGACCCCATAGAGACCCATAAGGACCCATAGAGACCCATAAGGACCCATAGAGACCCATAGAGACCCATAGAGACCCATAGAGACCCCATAGAGACCCATAGAGATCCCATAGAGACCCCATAGAGACCCATAAGGACCCATAGAGACCCATAAGGACCCATAGAGACCCATAGAGACCCATAGAGACCCATAGAGACCCCATAGAGACCCATAGAGATCCCATAGAGACCCCATAGAGACCCATAGAGACCCATAGAGACCCATAAGGACCCATAGAGACCCATAAGGACACATAGAGACCCATAGAGACCCCATAGAGACCCATAAGGACCCATAGAGACCGCATAGAGACCCATAGAGACCCCACAGAGACCCATAGAGATCCCATAGAGACCCCATAGAGACCCCATAGAGACCCATAGAGACCCATAGAGATCCCATAGAGACCCATAGAGACCCCATAGAGACCCATAGAGACCCATAGAGATCCCATAGAGACCCCATAGGGACCCATAGAGACCCCATAGAGACCATAGAGACCCATAGAGACCCATAGCGACCCATAGAGACCCATAGGGCCCTCCATCCCCATAGCACCCCATAGCATCCCATAGCATCCCATAGAGCCGCACAGACACCCACCCCATAAACCCCTCAGCCCCATAGACCCCCCGAGCCCCATAGCACCCCATAGCCCCATAGAGCCCCATAGCACCCCATAGACACCCACCCCATAGACCCCTCAGCCCCATAGACCCCCCCAGCCCCATAGCACACCCTAGCCCCATAGAGCCCCATAGCACCCCATAGACACCTACCCCATAGACCCCTCAGCCCCATAGACCCCCCGAGCCCCATAGCACCCCATAGCCCCATAGAGCCCCATAGCACCCCATAGACACCCACCCCATAGACCCCTCAGCCCCATAGACCCCCCCCAGCCCCATAGCACATCCTAGCCCCATAGAGCCCCATAGCACCCCATAGACACCCACCCCATAGACCCCTCAGCCCCATAGACCCCCCCCAGCCCCATAGCACACCCTAGCCCCATAGAGCCCCATAGCACCCCATAGACACCCACCCCATAGACCCCTCAGCCCCATAGACCCCCCCCAGCCCCATAGCACCCCATAGCCCCATAGAGCCCCATAGCACCCCATAGACACCCACCCCATAGACCCCTCAGCCCCATAGACCCCCCCCAGCCCCATAGCACACCCTAGCCCCATAGAGCCCCATAGCACCCCATAGACACCCACCCCATAGACCCCTCAGCCCCATAGACCCCCCCCAGCCCCATAGCACCCCATAGCCCCATAGAGCCCCATAGCACCCCATAGACACCCACCCCATAGACCCCTCAGCCCCATAGACCCCCCGAGCCCCATAGCACCCCATAGCCCCATAGAGCCCCATAGCACCCCATAGACACCCACCCCATAGACCCCTCAGCCCCATAGACCCCCCGAGCCCCATAGCACCCCATAGCCCCATAGAGCCCCATAGCACCCCATAGACACCCACCCCATAGACCCTTCAGCCCCATAGACCCCCCCCAGCCCCATAGCACCCCATAGCCCCATAGAGCCCCATAGCACCCCATAGACACCCACCCCATAGACCCCTCAGCCCCATAGACCCCCCCCAGCCCCATAGCACATCCTAGCCCCATAGAGCCCCATAGCACCCCATAGACACCCACCCCATAGACCCCTCAGCCCCATAGACCCCCCGAGCCCCATAGCACCCCATAGCCCCATAGAGACCCATAGCACCCCATAGACACCCACCCCATAGACCCCTCAGCCCCATAGACCCCCCCCAGCCCCATAGCACATCCTAGCCCCATAGAGCCCCATAGCACCCCATAGACACCCACCCCATAGACCCCTCAGCCCCATAGACCCCCCGAGCCCCATAGCACCCCATAGCCCCATAGAGCCCCATAGCACCCCATAGACACCCACCCCATAGACCCCTCAGCCCCATAGACCCCCCGAGCCCCATAGCACCCCATAGCCCCATAGAGCCCCATAGCACCCCATAGACACCCACCCCATAGACCCCTCAGCCCCATAGACCCCCCGAGCCCCATAGCACCCCATAGACCCCTCAGCCCCATAGACCCCCCCAGCCCCATAGCACCCCATAGCCCCATAGAGCCCCATAGCACCCCATAGACACCCACCCCATAGACCCCTCAGCCCCATAGACCCCCCCAGCCCCATAGCACCCCATAGCCCCATAGAGCCCCATAGCACCCCATAGACACCCACCCCATAGACCCCTCAGCCCCATAGACCCCCCCCAGCCCCATAGCACACCCTAGCCCCATAGAGCCCCATAGCACCCCATAGACACCCACCCCATAGACCCCTCAGCCCCATAGACCCCCCCAGCCCCATAGCACATCCTAGCCCCATAGAGCCCCATAGCACCCCATAGACACCCACCCCATAGACCCCTCAGCCCCATAGACCCCCCCCAGCCCCATAGCACCCCATAGCCCCATAGAGCCCCATAGCACCCCATAGACACCCACCCCATAGACCCCTCAGCCCCATAGACCCCCCCCAGCCCCATAGCACCCCATAGCCCCATAGAGCCCCATAGCACCCCATAGACACCCACCCCATAGACCCCTCAGCCCCATAGACCCCCCGAGCCCCATAGCACCCCATAGCCCCATAGAGCCCCATAGCACCCCATAGACACCCACCCCATAGACCCCTCAGCCCCATAGACCCCCCCCAGCCCCATAGCACATCCTAGCCCCATAGAGCCCCATAGCACCCCATAGACACCCACCCCATAGACCCCTCAGCCCCATAGACCCCCCGAGCCCCATAGCACCCCATAGACACCCACCCCATAGACCCCTCAGCCCCATAGACCCCCCGAGCCCCATAGCGCCCCATAGCGCCCCATAGCGCCCCACAGCCGCCCAGCCCCATAGATGCCGGCAGAGCCGCGGCGCGCCGTGGCGCACTATGGCGCCCCCTAGCCCGCCCCGCAGCGCCCCCTAGGCACCGGATGAAGTGCCCGTAGAGGCCGGCCGTGCTGTAAACCAGCCGCGCCGCCTGCGCCTCCTGCTGCTGGGAGCGCGACAGCGACAGCGCGTCGTCCATGTGCCCCTCCTGGTGCAGGATGGCCTGGGAGGCACAGGGACCATGGGGACCACTGGGACCCATAGGGACCCATAGAGACCCATAGAGACCCATAGAGACCCACAGGGACCCATAGAGACCCATAGGGACCATAGGGACCCATAGGGACCCATAGGGACCCATAGGGACCATAGGGACCCATAGGGACCCATAGAGACCCACAGGGACCCATAGAGACCCATAGGGACCCCATAACACCACAAAGAAGGCCCCATAGACCCTGCAGAGCCCTTTCAGAGACCCCCTCTTAGAGACCCCCAAAGACCCCAGAACCCATCTATAGCCCCCAGAGCCCCATAAGTGCTGACCCAGCCCCATTGCCCATCCCCATCCCATCCCCATCCCCATCCCATCCCATCCCCATCCCATCCCCATCCCATCCCCATCCCATCCCCATCCCCATCCCCATCCCATCCCCATCCCCATCCCCATCCCCATCCCCATCCCATCCCCATCCCATCCCCATCCCCATCCCATCCCCATCCCATCCCCATCCCCATCCCCATCCCCATCCCCATCCCATCCCCATCCCCATCCCCATCCCCTCCCCATCCCCATCCCCATCCCCATCCCCATCCCATCCCCATCCCCATCCCATCCCCATCCCATCCCCATCCCCATCCCCATCCCCATCCCCATCCCATCCCCATCCCATCCCCATCCCATCCCCATCCCCATCCCCATCCCATCCCCATCCCATCCCCATCCCATCCCCATCCCATCCCCATCCCATCCCCATCCCCATCCCATCCCCATCCCATCCCCATCCCCATCCCCATCCCATCCCCATCCCATCCCCATCCCCATCCCCATCCCCATCCCATCCCCATCCCCATTGCCCAGCCCCAGCCCCACCGCGCCCCCGTCCCCACCTTCCTCTTGAGCAGCCCCAGGCGCAGCGCCTTGGGGTCTGCCGCGGCGTACGTGAGCCAGAGGCCGCTGTGCAGGTGCTGCAGGAAGCACAGCGATTCCCCGTACTTGAGCTCGGGGGGGCCCATCCCCTCCACGTCCCGCTTGGGCAGCGCCTCCTGCTTCTCCTGCGGGAACGGGCAACGGCAGAGGGACGGCATCGGGGTCAGGGGGGAATCGGGGTCAGGGGGGATCGGGGTCAGGGGGGGATCAGGATCAGGATGGGATCAGGATGGGATCAGGATCAGGATCGGGATCAGGATGGGATCAGGATGGGATCCGGATCAGGATCGGGATCAGGATGGGATCAGGATCAGGATCGGGATCAGGATGGGATCAGGATGGGATCACGATCAGGATCAGGATGGGATTGGGATGGGATCAGGATGGGATCGGGATGGGATCAGGATGGGATCAGGATGGGATCAGGATCAGGATCAGGATCAGGATGGGATCAGGATGGGATCAGGATGGGATCGGGATGGGATCGGGATGGGATCAGGATGGGATCGGGATGGGATCAGGATGGGATCAGGATCAGGATCAGGATGGGATCAGGATGGGATCAGGATCAGGATCAGGATGGGATCAGGATGGGATCGGGATGGGATCAGGATGGGATCAGGATGGGATCAGGATCAGGATCAGGATCAGGATAGGATCAGGATCAGGATCAGGATGGGATCACGATCAGGATCAGGATGGGATCAGGATGGGATCAGGATCAGGATCAGGATGGGATCAGGATGGGATCGGGATGGGATCAGGATGGGATCAGGATCAGGATGGGATCAGGATGGGATCAGGATCAGGATCAGGATCAGGATGGGATCAGGATCAGGATCAGGATGGGATCGGGATGGGATCAGGATCAGGATCAGGATGGGATCAGGATGGGATCAGGATGGGATCAGGATCAGGATCAGGATGGGATCAGGATGGGATCGGGATGGGATCAGGATGGGATCAGGATGGGATCGGGATGGGATCAGGATGGGATCAGGATCAGGATCAGGATGGGATCAGGATGGGATCAGGATCAGGATCAGGATCAGGATGGGATCAGGATCAGGATCAGGATGGGATCAGGATGGGATCAGGATCAGGATCAGGATGGGATCAGGATGGGATCAGGATCAGGATCAGAATGGGATCAGGATGGGATCAGGATCAGGATCAGGATCAGAATGGGATCAGGATGGGATCAGGATCAGGATCAGGATCAGGATGGGATCAGGATCAGGATCAGGATGGGATCAGGATGGGATCAGGATCAGGATCAGGATGGGATCAGGATGGGATCAGGATGGGATCAGGATCAGGATCAGGATGGGATCAGGATGGGATCGGGATGGGATCGGGATGGGATCAGGATCAGGATCAGGATGGGATCAGGATGGGATCAGGATGGGATCAGGATCAGGATCAGGATGGGATCAGGATGGGATCGGGATGGGATCAGGATGGGATCAGGATGGGATCGGGATGGGATCAGGATGGGATCAGGATCAGGATCAGGATGGGATCAGGATCAGGATCAGGATCAGGATGGGATCAGGATCAGGATCAGGATGGGATCAGGATGGGATCAGGATCAGGATCAGGATGGGATCAGGATGGGATCAGGATCAGGATCAGAATGGGATCAGGATGGGATCAGGATCAGGATCAGGATCAGAATGGGATCAGGATGGGATCAGGATCAGGATCAGGATCAGGATGGGATCAGGATCAGGATCAGGATGGGATCAGGATGGGATCAGGATCAGGATCAGGATGGGATCAGGATGGGATCAGGATGGGATCAGGATCAGGATCAGGATGGGATCAGGATGGGATCGGGATGGGATCAGGATGGGATCAGGATGGGATCGGGATGGGATCAAGATGGGATCAGGATGGGATCAGGATCAGGATGGGATCGGGATGGGATCAAGATGGGATCAGGATCAGGATCAGGATGGGATCAGGATGGGATCAGGATGGGATCAGGATGGGATCGGGATGAGGACGGGGCCGGCTCCCACCTTGGATGCCCGGAAGCAGAAGGCGGTCACGTGGGTGCTGGCGGCCGCCGCCTCCACGAGCAGCAGCCCCTGGTCCCCCGGCAGCCCCAGGTACCGGCCCGTGGTCACGTGACGCAGGCGGAAGGGTTGGGCCCAGCGCAGGTGGCTCCCGCTCCAACTGCAAGGGAACAGGGATAGGGGATAGGGGATATGGGATATGGGATATGGGGTATGGGATATGGGATATGGGGTATGGGATATGGGGTATGGGGTATGGGGTATGGGGTATGGGATATGGGGTATGGGATATGGGGTATGGGGTATGGGATATGGGGTATGGGATATGGGGTATGGGATATGGGATATGGGATATGGGGTATGGGATATGGGGTATGGGGTATGGGGTATGGGGTATGGGATATGGGGTATGGGATATGGGATATGGGGTATGGGATATGGGATATGGGATATGGGGTATGGGATATGGGGTATGGGATATGGGATATGGGATATGGGATATGGGATATGGGGTATGGGATATGGGGTATGGGATATGGGATATGGGGTATGGGATATGGGATATGGGATATGGGATATGGGATATGGGATATGGGGTATGGGATATGGGGTATGGGATATGGGATATGGGGTATGGGATATGGGATATGGGGTATGGGATATGGGGTATGGGATATGGGGTATGGGGTATGGGATATGGGATATGGGATATGGGATATGGGATATGGGGTATGGGATATGGGGTATGGGATATGGGGTATGGGATATGGGATATGGGATATGGGATATGGGGTATGGGATATGGGATATGGGATATGGGGTATGGGATATGGGGTATGGGATATGGGATATGGGATATGGGGTATGGGGTATGGGATATGGGGTATGGGGTATGGGATATGGGGTATGGGATATGGGGTATGGGGTATGGGATATGGGATATGGGATATGGGATATGGGATATGGGGTATGGGGTATGGGATATGCGATATGGGATATGGGATATGGGATATGGGGTATGGGATATGGGGTATGGGGTATGGGATATGGGGTATGGGGTATGGGGTATGGGATATGGGGTATGGGGTATGGGATATGGGATATGGGGTATGGGATATGGGATATGGGATATGGGGTATGGGGTATGGGATATGGGATATGGGATATGGGGTATGGGATATGGGATATGGGATATGGGGTATGGGGTATGGGGTATGGGATATGGGATATGGGGTATGGGATATGGGATATGGGGTATGGGATATGGGGTATGGGATATGGGATATGGGGTATGGGATATGGGGTATGGGATATGGGATATGGGATATGGGGTATGGGATATGGGGTATGGGATATGGGATATGGGATATGGGGTATGGGGTATGGGATATGGGATATGGGGTATGGGATATGGGATATGGGGTATGGGATATGGGGTATGGGGTATGGGATATGGGGTATGGGATATGGGATATGGGGTATGGGGTATGGGGTATGGGGTATGGGATATGGGATATGGGGTATGGGATATGGGGTATGGGGTATGGGGTATGGGGTATGGGATATGGGGTATGGGATATGGGGTATGGGATATGGGATATGGGATATGGGATATGGGATATGGGGTATGGGATATGGGATATGGGGTATGGGATATGGGGTATGGGGTATGGGATATGGGGTATGGGATATGGGGTATGGGATATGGGGTATGGGGTATGGGATATGGGGTATGGGATATGGGGTATGGGATATGGGATATGGGGTATGGGATATGGGATATGGGGTATGGGATATGGGGTATGGGGTATGGGATATGGGGTATGGGATATGGGGTATGGGGTATGGGATATGGGGTATGGGATATGGGGTATGGGATATGGGATATGGGATATGGGGTATGGGGTATGGGGTATAGAGATGGGGACACCCCTGTGGTCAATGGGGATGCCCTTGGGGACACTGGTACCTGATGCGCAGCGGCTCCAGGCGCCAAAGGGACCGGGCCTGGGTACAGACGGCTCCTCCTTCATAGCTGACAACACTGCTGGGGGGGCACCGTCAGCACAGGAACCCATATCCCATACCCCATACCCCATACCCCATACCCCATACCCCATATCCCATACCCCATACCCCATATCCCATACCCCATATCCCATACCCCATATCCCATATCCCATACCCCATATCCCATATCCCATACCCCATACCCCATATCCCATATCCCATACCCCATACCCCATATCCCATATCCCATATCCCATACCCCATACCCCATATCCCATATCCCATATCCCATACCCCATATCCCATACCCCATATCCCATATCCCATACCCCCATTCCCCCCCCTACCCCCCCTACCCCATTCCCACCTCCTCTCCTCCCCCTGCTCCGGCGCTGCCGTGGTCAGGCACTCATCCATGTGCCCATGGAACAGCCTCAGGACGTGCCCCCCCGTCACGTACCCTATGGACACCATGGGGGGGTCATTGGGGTCACACGAGGTCACCCCCCCCACACCCCATAGCATCCATGGGTGCCCCCCCCCAGCACCCATGGGTGCCCCCCTGGCCCCACCTTCCTCCGAGCCCGAGCTGATGGGGTTCATGTTCCATAGGGTCTGCATGAAGGAGGCGTCGACCTGCAGCTCCCCACTGGCCGTGCTCAGGTGCTGCGCGGGGGGGACACACGTGTTACATGGGATGGCACGCGTGTTACATGGGATGGCACATGTGTTACATGGGATGGCACGTGTGTTACATGGGATGGCACATGTGTGTTACATGGGATGGCACGTGTGTGTTACATGGGATGGCACATGTGTTACATGGGATGGCACATGTGTGTTACATGGGATGTCACATGTGTGCGTTACATGGGATGGCACGTGTGTGTTACATGGGATGTCACATGTGTGCGTTACATGGGATGTCACGTGTGTGTTACATGGGATGGCACATGTGTGTTACATGGGATGTCACATGTGTGCGTTACATGGGATGGCACGTGTGTGTTACATGGGATGGCACATGTGTGTGTTACATGGGATGGCACGTGTGTGTTACATGGGATGGCACATGTGTGTTACATGGGATGTCACGTGTGTTACATGGGATGTCACGTGTGTGTTACATGGGATGGCACATGTGTGTTACATGGGATGTCACGTGTGTGTTACATGGGATGGCACATGTGTGTGTTACATGGGATGGCACATGTGTGTTACATGGGATGTCACGTGTGTGTTTCATGGGATGGCACATGTGTGTGTTACATGGGATGGCACATGTGTGTGTTACATGGGATGGCACATGTGTGTTACATGGGATGGCACATGTGTGCGTTACATAGGATGGCACGTGTGTGTTACATGGGATGGCACGTGTGTGTTACATGGGATGTCACATGTGTGTGTTACATGGGATGGCACGTGTGTGTTACATGGGATGGCACATGTGTGTTACATGGGATGGCACATATGTGTGTTACATGGGATGTCACGTGTGTGTTACATGGGATGTCACATGTGTGTTACATGGGATGTCACGTGTGTGTTACATGGGATGGCACATGTGTTACATGGGATGGCACATGTGTGTTACATGGGATGTCACATGTGTGTTACATGGGATGTCACATGTGTGTTACATGGGATGGCACATGTGTTACATGGGATGGCACATGTGTGTTACATGGGATGTCACATGTGTGTTACATGGGATGTCACATGTGTTACATGGGATGTCATGTGTGTTACATGGCATGGCACACATGTTACGCGCGCTCTTTGCGTGTTCTTTATGTGGTCTTTACATGCTCTTTGTATGTTCTTTACACACGTGATCTTTGCACACACACATGCTCTTTGCGTGTTCTTTGAGTGTTGTTAGCGTGCTCTTTGCATGCTCTCTGTGTGTTCTTTGTGTGCTCTTTGTGTGCTCTTCACGTGTTCCTTGCGCACTCACCAGGTACCGCTCCGAGGAGACGCTCACCAGGATGAGGTCGTCCCCGACCCGAACCTTCTCCCCCTCCGAGCGCTGCTTGGACGCGGGGTGCATGGTCCACCAGCAGGGCTCCCCTGCGCCGAGAGCCCGGGCGGGCTGAAACCCACCCGCACCGGGCCCAAACCCACCCGAACCGGGCCCAAACCCACCCGGAGCGGGCCCAAACCCACCCGCACCGGACCCAAACCCACCCGCACCGGGCCCAAACCCACCCGAACTGGGCCCAAACCCACCCGAACCGGACCCAAACCCACCCGAACCGGGCCCAAACCCACCCGCACCGGGCCCAAACCCACCCGCACCGGACCCAAACCCACCCGCACCGGACCCAAACCCACCCGCACCGGACCCAAACCCACCCGCACCGGGCCCAAACCCACCCGGACCGGGCCCAAACCCACCCGCACCGGACCCAAACCAGACCCAAACCGGACCCAAACCCACCCGAACCGGACCCAAACCCACCCGGACCGGGCCCAAACCCACCCGGACCGGGCCCAAACCCACCCGCACCGGACCCAAACCAGACCCAAACCGGACCCAAACCCACCCGAACCGGACCCAAACCCACCCGGACCGGGCCCAAACCCACCCGCACCGGACCCAAACCAGACCCAAACCGGACCCAAACGGACCCAAACCGGACCCAAACGGACCCAAACCGGACCCAAACCGGACCCAAACGGACCCAAACTGGACCCAAACGAACCCAAACCGGACCCAAACTGATCCAAACCGGACCGAAACCGGACCCAAACTGACCCAACCAGACCCAAACCGGACCCAAACCAGACCCAAACGGACCCAAACCGGACCCAAACGGACCCAAACCGGACCCAAACCGGACCAAAACCAGACCCAAACTGATCCAAACCGGACCGAAACCGGACCCAAACTGACCCAACCAGACCCAAACTGACCCAAACCGAACCCAAACCGGACCAAAACCAGACCCGAACTGATCCAAACCGGACTCAAACCGGTCCCAAACTGACCCAACCAGACCCAAACCGGACCCAAACTGACCCAAACCGGACCCAAACCGGACCCAAACGAACCCAAACCGGACCCAAACCGGACCCAAACTGACCCAAACCGGACCCAACCGGACCCAACCGGACCCAGAAGTGCCCCCAAGGGCCTGCAGCTGCCCCCGGCAGCGCCGCTCACCGGCCGCGTCCTCCTGCAGCCCCACGTCGAAGGCCAGTTTGTCGGTGACGGAGCGCGACGTGGTCAAACAGCTCAGGTACTGCGGGAGGAGCACCCAGGGACACCCAGGGACACCCAGTGAGACCCATTGACACCCATTGACACCCAGTGACACCCATTGACACCCACTGACACCCATTGATACCCATTGACACCCAGTGACACCCAGTGAGACCCAGTGACACCCATTGAGACCCATTGACACCCAGTGACACCCATTAACAACCAATGAGACCCATTGACACCCATTGATACCCATTGACACCCATTGAGACCCACTGACACCCACTGACACCCATTGATACCCATTGACACCCAGTGACACCCATTGACACCCACTGACACCCACTGACACCCATTGATACCCATTGACACCCAGTGACACCCAGTGAGACCCAGTGACACCCATTGAGACCCAGTGACACCCATTGACACCCATTGAGACCCATTGAGACCCATTGATAACAATTGAAACCCATTGAGACCGATTGACCCCCATTGATACCCATTTACACCCATTGAGACCCATTGAGACCCATTGACACCCACTGACACCCATTGAGACCCATTGACACCCATTGACCCCCATTGACACCCATTGATACCCAGTGAGACCCATTGACCCCCATTGATACCCAGTGAGACCCATTGACCCCCATTGACACCCATTGACACCCATTGACCCCCATTGACACCCATTGATACCCATTGACACGCATTGCCCCCTCATACCCCATTGCCCTCCATTGCCCCCATTGCCCCCCATTGCCCCCCATTGCCCCCATTGCCCCCCATTGCCCCCATTGCCCCCATTGCCCCATTGCCCCCCATTGCCCCCATTGCCCCCATTGCCCCCCATTGCCCCCCATTGCCCCCATTGCCCCCCATTGCCCCCATTGCCCCCATTGCCCCATTGCCCCCCATTGCCCCCCATTGCCCCCCATTGCCCCCATTGCCCCATTGCCCCCCATTGCCCCCATTGCCCCCATTGCCCACCATTGCCCCCCATTGCCCCCATTGCCCCCATTGCCCCCATTGCCCCATTGCCCCCCATTGCCCCCATTGCCCCCATTGCCCCCCATTGCCCCCATTGCCCCCCATTGCCCCCCATTGCCCCCATTGCCCCCATTGCCCCCCATTGCCCCCATTGCCCCCCATTGCCCCCCATTGCCCCCCATTGCCCCCATTGCCCCCATTGCCCCCATTGCCCCCCATTGCCCCCATTGCCCCCCATTGCCCCCCATTGCCCCCATTGCCCCCATTGCCCCCATTGCCCCCCATTGCCCCCATTGCCCCCATTGCCCCCATTGCCCCCATTGCCCCCTTACCATTCCACTGTGCGAGTGCCGCAGCAGGATCGCGTGCCCATAGAGCAGCGTCCGGTGCCCCCCACCCTGCGAAGACTTGGGGGGGGGGGGAGATGGGGGTCAGGGGGGGACCCCAACACCCCCCATGGGGGGGGACCCTTGTATTGGGGCACCCCTTGTGCCCCCTCTTGTGCAAGCCCTGGGGGGGTCCATGCGGAGGGGTTGGGGGGGGGGTCACACGAGGACACCTGGGTCCATGCGGAGGTTGGGAGAGGAGCGGGATGGGGATGGGATCCAATGGGATGATGCGAGGGGATCCAACGGGACGGCATCCAATGGGATGATGGCGTGGGACGGGATAGGATGGGATCCAACGGGACAGCATCCAATGGGATGATGGCGTGGGATGGGATAGGATGGGATCCAACGGGACAGCATCCAATGGGATGATGGGATGGGATGGGGGGGGGGGGCACAGCACCACAGCGGCACCTACCCACTTATCCAGGTCGAGCCCCTGGGGTGGGCAATGGGGGGGGGGACAGGGGGGCAAATGGGAAGGGGGGGGAGAGAAAAGGGGGGTCAAAGGGGGCTTGGAACCCCTCAAAGCCCTCCTCAACACCCCCCCTGCCCCATAGAAACCCCCCCTGCCCCATAGAAACCCCCCCTGCCCCATAGAGCATCCCCCGCCCCATAGAGCATCCCCCGCCCCATAGCGCCCCCCCTGCCCCATAGCGCCCCCCCTGCCCCATAGCGCCCCCCCTGCCCCACCTCGGCTCCGGGCTGGGCGCTCGTGGCCAGCATCTCCTGCAGCGCCCGCACCGAGAGCGACTGCTCCAGCACGAAGCAGCAAATGGCCAGGTCCGGGGGCACGGCCTGGGGGGGGCATTGGCCCCATAGGGCCCAGAGGTGACAATGGGGTCCCCTTGTATCTCCAGAGGTGACCATGGGGTCCCCATAGGGCCCAGAGGTGACCATGGGGTCCCCTTGTATGTCCATAGGTGACCATGGGGTCCCCATAGGGCCCAGAGGTGACCATGGGGTCCCCTTGTATGTCCATAGGTGACCATGGGGTCCCCATAGGGCCCAGAGGTGACCATGGGGTCCCCTTGTATCTCCATAGGTGACAATGGGGTCCCCATAGGGCCCAGAGGTGACCATGGGGTCCCCTTGTATCTCCATAGGTGACCATGGGGTCCCCATAGGGCCCAGAGGTGACCATGGGGTCCCCTTGTATCTCCATAGGTGACCATGGGGTCCCCATAGGGCCCAGAGGTGACAATGGGGTCCCCTTGTATCTCCATAGGTGACCATGGGGTCCCCATAGGGCCCAGAGGTGACCATGGGGTCCCCTTGTATCTCCATAGGTGACCATGGGGTCCCCATAGGGCCCAGAGGTGACAATGGGGTCCCCTTGTATCTCCATAGGTGACAATGGGGTCCCCATAGGGCACAGAGGTGATAATGGGGTCCCCATAATCCCCCCATAGGTAACAATGGGTTCCCTATCCCCCCCCATAGGTACCAATGGGACCCCCCTATCCCCCCCCATAGGTAACAATGGGACCCCCCTATCCCCCCCCATAGGTACCAATGGGACCCCCCTATCCCCCCCCATAGGTAACAATGGGACCCCCCTTTCCCCCCCCATAGGTACCAATGGGACCCCCCTATCCCCCCCCATAAGTACCAATGGGACCCCCCTATCCCCCCCCATAAGTACCAATGGGACCCCCCTATCCCCCCCCATAGGTAACAATGGGACCCCCCTTTCCCCCCCCATAGGTACCAATGGGTTCCCTACCCCCCCCCATAGGTACCAATGGGACCCCCCTATCCCCCCCCCATAGGTACCAATGGGACCCCCCTATCCCCCCCCATAGGTACCAATGGGACCCCCCTTTCCCCCCCCATAGGTACCAATGGGACCCTCCTTTCCCCCCCCATAGGTACCAATGGGTTCCCTACCCCCCCCATAGGTACCAATGGGACCCCCCTATCCCCCCCCATAGGTAACAATGGGACCCCGCTATCCCCCCCCATAGGTACCAATGGGACCCTCCTTTCCCCCCCCATAGGTACCAATGGGTTCCCTACCCCCCCCATAGGTACCAATGGGACCCCCCTTTCCCCCCCCATAGGTACCAATGGGTTCCCTACCCCCCCCATAGGTACCAATGGGACCCCCCTATCCCCCCCCATAGGCACCAATGGGTTCGCTATCCCCCCCCATAGGTACCAATGGGACCCCCCTATCCCCCCCCATAGGTACCAATGGGACCCCCCTATCCCCCCCCATAGGCACCAATGGGACCCCCCTTTCCCCTCCCATAGGTACCAATGGGTTCCCTACCCCCCCCATAGGCACTAATGGGACCCCCCTATCCCCCCCCATAGGTACCAATGGGACCCCTTTATCCCCTCCACCCCCCCCCGGGTGTCAATGGTGCGGTCCGGCCGTGTCCCCGCGTGCCCCCGTACCTGGGCGTTGGAGGTGGGCTCCAGGCCGCACAATCGATTGCCGAAGCCCTCGGCCGCCAGGCACAGCTTGAGCGGTTGATTGCGGAGCGTGGCCGAGCACTGCAGCACCACCTCGTCCTCCTGTGGGGCGGCCCCATAGGGAGCAATGGGGACCCATAGCGGGCAATGGGACCCATAGGGGGCAATGGGGACCCATAGGGGGCAATGGGGACCCATAGCGGGCAAATGGGACCCATAGGGGGCAATGGAGACCCATAGGGGGCAATGGAACCCATAGGGGGCAATGGGGACTCATAGGGGTCAATGGGGACCCATAAGGGGCAATGGGATGGACCCATAGAGATCAATGGGACCCATAGCGGGCAATGGGACCCATAGAGAGCAATAGGGATGCATAGAGAGCAATGGGGACCCATAGGGGGCAATGGGGCAGACCCATAGAGAGCAATGGGGACCCATAGGGGGCAATGGGGCTGACCCATACAAGGCAATGGGGACCCATAGAGGGCAATGGGGACCCATAGAGAGCAATAGGGATGCATAGAGAGCAATGGGGACCCATAGGGGGCAATGGGGCAGACCCATAGATAGCAATGGGGACCCATAGGGGGCAATGGGGCTGACCCATACAAAGCAATGGGGACCCATAGGGGGCAATGGGGCTGACCCATACAAGGCAATGGGGACCCATAGAGGGCAATGGGGACCCATAGAGGGCAATGGGGACCCATAGAGAGCAATAGGGATGCATAGAGAGCAATGGGGACCCATAGGGGGCAATGGGGCAGACCCATAGATAGCAATGGGGACCCATAGGGGGCAATGGGGCTGACCCATACAAGGCAATGGGGACCCATAGGGGGCAATGGGGCTGACCCATACAAGGCAATGGGGACCCATAGGGGGCAATGGGGCTGACCCATACAAGGCAATGGGGACCCATAGGGGGCAATGGGGCTGACCCGTACAAGGCAATGGGGACCCATAGAGGGCAATGGGCCCCCTCCCCCCGCTATGGGGCAGGCGCCCCCCATGGCTCCCTATGGGGTGGGGGCGGGGGTGACCTCCCTGTGTCCCCTCCCCCCCCCACCTGTTCCCATCGCTCCCAACCCCCCCCCCGGGTGGGGGAGGGGCAGATTCCTCCCGCGCGCCCCGGATGCCAAAGGGAGGGGGAGGGGCCAAAGGATGACGGGGGCGGGGCTTAGGGTGGGGGCGGGGCTTAGGGTAGGGGCGGGGCTTAGGGTGGGGGAGGGGCTTCGAGCCTCAGTTTCCCCTTCGGGCAATGGGGGGGGGGGTTCAACCCCCTCCCCCCCCCCAAAGCGCTGAGCTCAGCATTTCCCACGCCCCTCCCCCATCCCCTTCGCCCCCCCCCCTTCCCCTCCCCCCCCCCCATTTTAAGGCCGAACTGGGCCAAGGGAAGGATCTGGGGCACCCCCTCCCCCCCCTCCCCCCCCTCCCAGGGGGGGATTTGGTTTCGCCCCTCCCCCCCCCAGCAGCTGCTCCCCTCCCCCCCCCCAGGGCTTTACACGTTGCTTTTTTGGGAGCCCACGTGACCCCCAGGGGACAGGTGGGGGGGGGGAGGGGCCGGCACAACCCCCCCATTGCCCCCCATTGACTCCCATTGACCCCCATTATCCCCATTGACCCCCGGTATCCCTATTCCTGCTCCCAGTATCCTGTTTCCACCCCCAGTATTCCCAGTATCCCCATTGACCCCCAGGATCCCCATTTCCACCCCCGAGGATCCCCACTGACCCCCACTATTCCCCGTTATCTCCCAGTATCCCCCAGTATCCCCCATTCCCCTTTCCTGTTCTCCAATCCCTTCCCAGTGCTCCCAATGCCCCCATTCCCCCTTCCCAGTCCATTCCCAATGCCCCCATTCCCCATTCCCAGTCCATCCCAGTGCTCCCAATGCCCCCCTTCCCAGTCAATCCCAGTGCCCCCATTCCCCATTCCCAGTCCATCCCAGTGCTCCCAATGCCCCCCTTCCCAGTCCATCCCAGTGCCCCCATTCCCCATTCCCAGTCCATCCCAGTGCTCCCAATGCCCCCATTCCCCATTCCCAGTCCATCCCAGTGCCCCCATTCCCCATTCCCAGTCCATCCCAGTGCTCCCAATGCCCCCCTTCCCAGTCCATCCCAGTGCCCCCATTCCCCATTCCCAGTCCATCCCAGTGCTCCCAATGCCCCCCTTCCCAGTCCATCCCAGTGCCCCCATTCCCCATTCCCAGTCCATCCCAGTGCCCCCATTCCCCATTCCCAGTCCATCCCAGTGCTCCCAGTCCCCACTCACGGTCCGCAGGAACTGGACATCGTCCTCGCCATCAGCCTCAGCCATGGCCGCGGGGTCCGGTCCCGGGGTTACCGGTAACGGGGGGGTCCGGTCCTGGGGTTACCGGTAACGGGGGCGCCCGGTCCTGGGGTTACCGGTAACGGGGGCGTCCGGTCCTGGGGTTACCGGTAACGGGGGCGCCCGGTCCTGGGGTTACCGGTAACGGGAGGGTCCGGTCCCGGGGTTACCGGTAACGGGGGCGCCCGGTCCTGGGGTTACCGGTAACGGGGGGGGTCCGGTCCTGGGGTTACCGGTAACGGGGGGGTCCGGTCCTGGGGTTACCGGTAACGGGAGGGTCCGGTCCCGGAGGGGGGGTCCGGAGGTGCCGTGTCCCGTGTCCCTTATCCCGATCCCGTGTCCCGGCGCCTCCCGGAGCCGCTGGTCCGGCCCCGCCACCACGTAACGGGAGGAGGGACCTTTGGGGGGGGGGGGGGGGGGGCTGATCCCGCTATCCCAGCGCTATCCCGTTATTCCCAATGGTTCCCGTCTCTCTGTTATCGGGGTCTCTCCCACCTTATCCCGTTATTCCCAATGGTTCCCGTCTCTCTGTTATCGGGGTCTCTCCCACCTTATCCCGTTATTCCCAATGGTTCCCGTCTCTCCGTTATCGGGGTCTCTCCCACCTTATCCCGTTATTCCCAATGGTTCCCGTCTCTCTGTTATCGGGGTCTCTCCCACCTTATCCCGTTATTCCCAATGGTTCCCGTCTCTCCGTTATCGGGGTCTCTCCCACCCTATCCCGTTATTCCCAATGGTTCCCGTCTCTCCGTTATCGGGGTCTCTCCCACCTTATCCCGTTATTCCCAATGGTTCCCTTCTCCCCATTACTGGGGTCTTTCCCACCTTATCCCGCTATTCCCAGTGATTCCCGTCTCTCCATCGCCTGCCATTCCCTGTTATCCCGCACTATCCCACTGTTCCCATTCTCTCCATTCTCCCGCTATCACGCTCTCCCTCCTATCCCCATTGTCTCCCTATCCCATTCTCCTTGTATCCCATTACCCTGCTCTTCTGTTATCCCGGTATCCCTGTTACCCTCTTCTACCCCCCCCCCCCCCCCCCCATTTTCCTGTATTCCAGCCCCAGTGGAGCTCTGGGCTTCCCTATGGAATCACGGGATGGGCTGGAAGGGACCAGGAGCATCCCAACCTTCTCCATCCAACCCATGGCCCACCATTCCCAATATCCCATCCAGCTCCCCCCTATTCCCATTGGAGCCGCTCCTCCTCATCCCATCCCTTGTCCCAAGCCCCCTCTCCAGGTTCCTTGTAGCCCCTTTGGGCACTGGGAGCTGCTCCAAGGTCTCTTCTCCAGGACCAATCGCCATCCCCATCCCATCCCAAACTCATCCCGAGCCCATCCCAAATTCATCCAGAGCCCATCCCAAACCCATTCCAAAGCCATCCCAAAGCCATCCCATCCCCATTCCAAACTCAACCCAAAGGCATTCCAAGCCCGTCCCATCCCAAACTCATCCCAAACCCATTCCAAACTCATCCCAAAACCATCCCAAAGCCATCTCATCCCCATTCCAAACTCATCCCAAAGCCATTCTGAGCCCATCCCAAACTCATCCCAAGCCCATCCCATCCCACACCCATTCCAAACCCATCCCAAGCCTATCCCAAACTTACCCCAAGCCCATCCCATCCCAAGCCTATCCCAAGCCCATCCCAACCTTATCCCATGCCATCTCATCCCAACCCTATCCCATCCCATCCCAAGCCCATGGCCCCTCCATTTCCAGCCATAGGAGACCCCCGGTACCCCCGCCTGCATCCCAGCCCCACGGTCTCCATGGCAACCACCCCCTCCATCTCCATGACAACGCCGGCCCCGCCCTCCCAGCGACGCCCATGCCTCAGGCCACGCCCCCCCGCGGAAGAAACCCGCCTCCTCATTGGCTGAGGAGCCGCGGGCGGGATAAGAGCAGCGCTCTGATTGGCTGCCACGAGAAGGGGGCGTGGCCCGCGGCGTGAAACCCCGCCCCCCGTCCCTATGGCAACAGCAGGGGCTGCTCCCCCCCCTTTACAATAATTACTTTATTTCCTCATTAATTACAGACAATTAAACCCCCCCGGGGGGGGCGGGGCCTGGGGGGGGGCGGGACCGATCCTGAGCATCCCCCCCCCATCTCCTGCCCCATGGTTGGGCAACACCAGCAGTGCCCCCCCCCCCAACCCCCCCCATTGGATGAACTGGGAGCACGGGGGGGGGGGGTATAAATACAATCTTCCCATCGATTAAAAAGCCCCCTCGGGAGGGGAGGGAGGTTTGGGGGGGCCCCGATGGGGTTTTGGGGGCCCCCATAGCTGGGGGGGGGGTGGGGGCAGTTTTGGGGGGGGTCACATCATGCCCAGCTGCAGCAGGGTGCTGGCGTACATCATGGGCTTGACATTGGGGTGAGGCTGGGGAGGGAGAAAAGGGGGGGTCGGGGGGGAAGTGCCCCCCCCCGACCCCCAAATCCCTATAGACCCCCCCCATCACCCCAAATAGGCCAGGGTGGGGTTGAGGGGGCCCGGGTTCAAGAGGAATCTATGGGGGTTTGGGGGTCCCCATGGGGGGGAACCAGGGGTGCCCATAGGGGGGTTCAGGGGAGGGTTCGGGGTACCCAAGGGGGTGTCAGGGATGCCCATAGGGGGGGTTCATGGGGTACCCAAAGGGGGGTCAGGGGGGGTTTGGGGATACCCAAGGGGGGGTCAGGGATGCCCATAGGGGGGGTCCATGGGGTACCCAAAGGGGGGTCAGAGATGCCCATAGGGGGGGTCCATGGGGTACCCAAGGGGGGGTCAGGGATGCCCATAGGGGGGGTCCATGGGGTACCCAAGGGGGGGACAGGGATGCCCATAGGGGGGGTCCATGGGGTACCCAAGGGGGGGTCAGGGATGCCCATAGGGGGGGTCCATGGGGTACCCAAAGGGGGGTCAGAGATGCCCATAGGGGGGGTCCATGGGGTACCCAAGGGGGGGTCAGGGATGCCCATGGGGGGGTCCATGGGGTACCCAAAGGGGGGTCAGAGATGCCCATAGGGGGGGTCCATGGGGTACCCAAGGGGGGGTCAGGGTTGCCCATAGGGGGGGTCCATGGGGTACCCAAGGGGGGGTCAGGGATGCCCATAGGGGGGGTCCATGGGGTACCCAAGGGGGGGTCAGGGATGCCCATAGGGGGGGTCCATGGGGTACCCAAGGGGGGGACAGGGGGGGTTTGGGGATACCCAAGGGGGGTTCAGGGATGCCCATAGGGGGGGTCCATGGGGTACCCAAGGGGGGGACAGGGATGCCCATGGGGGGGGTCCATGGGGTACCCAAGGGGGGGACAGGGGGGGTTTGGGGATACCCAAGGGGGGTTCAGGGATGCCCATAGGGGGGGTCCATGGGGTACCCAAGGGGGGGACAGGGGGGGTTTGGGGATACCCAAGGGGGGGTTCATGGGGTTGCTGGGGCCCGGCCCCCCCTCACCACTGCAGTGAACTGGTGGAAGTCGGGGCGCAGGTCGCTGCCGCGCAGGCGGATGTAGGAGCCCTTGTTCCCCATCTGGTCGCTGGGGGGGGGGACAACGATGGGGGACGCTTGGGGACACCAAGGCCAAGGCCCCCCCCCCCAACATGGGGACCCCCGAGGCTTGGGGCCCCCCCCAGGGACAGAGGACACTGGGGGACACAGCTCTGTGTAGGGAGAGCAGCGCTCAGGGAGGGGGGCAACAGGGAGGGGATGGGGGCAACAGGGATGGGATGGGGGCAACAGGGATGGGATGGGGGCAACAGGGATGGGGGGGAAAGGGATGGGATAAGGGGAGCGCAGGGAGGGGATGGGGAGCACAGGGAGGGGATGGGGAGCGCAGGGAGGGGATGGGGAGCACAGGGGTGGGATGGGGAGCGCAGGGGTGGGATGGGGAGCACAGGGAGGGGATGGGGAGCACAGGGGTGGGATGGGGAGCACAGGGAGGGGATGGGGAGCACAGGGAGGGGATGGGGAGCACAGGGAGGGGATGGGGAGCACAGGGAGGGGATGGGGAGCGCAGGGAGGGGATGGAGAGCACAGGGAGGGGATGGGGAGCACAGGGAGGGGATGGGGAGCACAGGGAGGGGATGGGGAGCGCAGGGGTGGGATGGGGAGCGCAGGGAGGGGATGGGGAGCACAGGGAGGGGATGGGGAGCGCAGGGAGGGGATGGGGAGCACAGGGGTGGGATGGGGAGCGCAGGGGTGGGATGGGGAGCACAGGGGTGGGATGGGGAGCACAGGGGTGGGATGGGGAGCACAGGGGTGGGATGGGGAGCGCAGGGAGGGGATGGGGAGCACAGGGGTGGGATGGGGAGCGCAGGGAGGGGATGGGGAGCGCAGGGGTGGGATGGGGAGCACAGGGGTGGGATGGGGAGCGCAGGGGTGGGAGCAGGCCCCGGTCGCTCACCAGTAGTTGGGCGCGGAGAAGACGGTCACGCATTTGCCATCGTGGGCCACCTCGTAGCCCTCGGCCTTGACCTCGTGGCTCCGGATGATGTAGTCGAGGCCGTTGAGCTCCAGGAAGCTGCGGGTGACGTCGGGCCCGAACTGGCAGCTGACCCCGCGCTTACTGACAGCGCGCCCGGCCTGCGGGGGACAGGGGATGGATGGGGGTATGGGCATGGGTATGGGGTATGGGGTATGGGATATGGGGTATGGGGTATGGGATATGGGATATGGGATATGGGGTATGGGATATGGGATATGGGGTATGGGATATGGGGTATGGGGTATGGGATATGGGGTATGGGGTATGGGGTATGGGGTATGGGGTATGGGGTATGGGGTATGGGATATGGGGTATGGGGTATGGGATATGGGATATGGGGTATGGGGTATGGGATATGGGGTATGGGGTATGGGGTATGGGATATGGGACATGGCCCCAAGCAGGGCCACAGGCACCAGCACCAGCGAACCAGCACCAAGCATGACCTGACCTGAGGCTGAGGGTCCGACCAGAGCAGGTCACACATGGGGCCTGTGGTAGAGAAGGGACAGTGAGGGACCCCATAGGGACCCCATGGGGATCCCCTGGGACACATCCTGGATCCAGCTCCCACCTGAATCCGGGGGCTGCCGGTTCCTCTCGATCTTGCGGATGTCATCGAGGGTGACCCCGTCCTCACTGAAGAGCCCCCCATGCATGATCTGCAACAAGGGGGACAATGGGCACCCAGCACCCAATGGGCACCTCAGGGATGTGGCCATGGGGCACCCAGCACCCAATGGGCACCTCAGGGATGTGGCCATGGGGCACCCAGCACCCAATGGGCACCTCAGGGATGTGGCCATGGGGCACCCAGCACCCAATGGGGACCTCAGGGATGTGGCCATGGGGCACCCAGCACCCAATGGGCACCTCAGGGATGTGGCCATGGGGCACCCAGCACCCAATGGGCACCTCAGGGATGTGGCCATGGGCACCCAGCACCCAATGGGGACCTCAGGGATGTGGCCATGGGCACCCAGCACCCAAGGGGCACCTCAGGGATGCGGCCATGGGGCACCCAGCACCCAATGGGGACCTCAGGGATGTGGCCATGGGGCACCCAGCACCCAATGGGCACCTCAGGGATGTGGCCATGGGGCACCCAGCACCCACGGGGGAGCTGAAGCCCTCCCCTCACCAGCACTTTGCCATTGATGCACTGGGCCAAGGGGAGCCACTCGAAGACCTCGCTGAAGAGCGCGAACATCTGCGCCGTGTACTTGGCCTTCACCTCGCCCTCGAAGCCGTAGATCTGGTTCATGTTGTCCGTCTCGTGGTTCCCTGCGGGGACATCGGCAACGGGGTCAGCGCCGCGCCACGCGGGGCAGGGATGGGCACGATGGTGGCCCCGTCACCATGGAGAGGGGACCCAAGCCCATGGCACGATGGTGGCCCCATCACATGGAGAGGGGACCCAAGCCCATGGCACGATGGTGGCCCCATCACCATGGAGAGGGGACCCAAGCCCATGGCACGATGGTGGCCCCATCACCATGGAGAGGGGACCCAAGCCCATGACACGATGGTGGCCCCATCACCATGGAGAGGGGACCCAAGCCCATGGCACGATGGTGGCCCCGTCACCATGGAGAGGGGACCCAAGCCCATGACACGATGGTGGCCCCATCACCATGGAGAGGGGACCCAAGCCCATGGCACGATGGTGGCCCCGTCACCATGGAGAGGGGACCCAAGCCCATGACACGATGGTGGCCCCATCACCATGGAGAGGGGACCCAAGCCGATGGCACGATGGTGGCCCCATCACCATGGAGAGGGGACCCAAGCCCATGACACGATGGTGGCCCCGTCACCATGGAGAGGGGACCCAAGCCCATAGCACGATGGTGGCCCCATCACCATGGAGAGGGGACCCAAGCCCATGGCACGGTGGTGGCCCCATCACCATGGAGAGGGGACTCAAGCCCATGGCACGATGGTGGCCCCATCACCATGGAGAGGGGACCCAAGCCCATGACACGATGGTGGCCCCGTCACCATGGAGAGGGGACCCAAGCCCATGGTACGATGGTGGCCCCATAACCATGGAGAGGGGACCCAAGCCCATAGCACGATGGTGGCCCCATCACCATGGAGAGGGGACCCAAGCCCATGGCTCGGTGGTGGCCCCATGAGCTGGGGACGAGGCAGGGCCATGCTGAGGCCCTTCCCTTACCCCGGAGGAGGTGGAAGTGCTCGGGGTAGAGCAGCTTGAAGCCGAAGAGCGTGAGGATCACCTCGACCGAGAAGGAGCCGCGGTCCACGAAGTCCCCGTTGAAGATCTGCCCCCAGCTCAGGAAAGGCTCGGCTCCGTCCCCCTGTGGCCTTCGGCACCAGGCCCCGGCCTGGCCCCACCGCGGTGGAGGTGGCTCCAACCCAACCCAACTCAACCCAACTGAACCCAACCCTACCCGATCAGAGCCAATCCAATGCAACTCAGCCCAATCCAACCCTACCCAAGCCAGTCCAATTCAATCCAACCCAACTCAAATCAATCAGCCCCAACCCAACTCAACCCAATCCAACTCAACCCAATCCAACTCAACTCAACCCAACCCAACCCAACCCAACTCAACCCAATCCAACTCAACTCAACTCAACCCAATCCAACTCAACTTAACCCAACCCAACTCAACCCAATCAGCCCCAATCCAACTCAACCCAATCCAACTCAACTCAACCCAACCCAACTCAACCCAATCCAACTCAACTCAACCCAACCCAACTCAACCCAATCCAACTCAACTCAACCCAACCCAACTCAACCCAATCAGCCCCAACCCAACTCAACCCAATCCAACTCAACTCAACCCAACCCAACTCAACTCAACCCAATCCAACTCAACCCAACCCAACTCAACCCAATCCAACTCAACTCAACCCAACCCAACCCAACTCAACCCAATCCAACCCAACTCAACCCAATCAGCCACAACCCAACTCAACCCAATCCAACTCAACTCAACCCAACTCAACCCAACTCAACTCAACCCAATCCAACCCAACTCAACCCAATCAGTCCCAACCCAACTCAACCCAATCCAACTCAACTCAATCCAATCCAACTCAACCCAACCCAACTCAACCCAATCCAACCCAACTCAACCCAATCAGCCCCAACCCAAATCAACCCAATCCAACTCAACTCAACCCAATCCAACTCAACCCAACCCAACTCAACTCAACCCAATCCAACCCAACTCAACCCAATCCAACTCAACTCAACCCAATCAGCCCCAACCCAACTCAACCCAATCCAACTCAACTCAACCCAATCCAACTCAACCCAACCCAACTCAACCCAATCCAACCCAACTCAACCCAATCAGCCCCAACCCAACTCAACCCAATCCAACTCAACTCAACCCAATCCAACTCAACCCAACCCAACTCAACCCAATCCAACCCAACTCAACCCAATCAGCCCCAACCCAACTCAACCCAATCCAACTCAACTCAACCCAATCAGCCCCAACCCAACTCAACCCAATCCAACTCAACTCAACCCAATCCAATCCAACTCCACCCAATCAGCCCCAACCCAACTCAACCCAATCCAACTCAACTCAACCCAATCCAACCCAACTCAACCCAATCAGCCCCAACCCAACTCAACCCAATCCAACTCAACTCAACCCAATCCAACTCAACCCAACCCAACTCAACTCAACCCAATCCAACCCAACTCAACCCAATCCAACTCAACTCAACCCAATCAGCCCCAACCCAACTCAACCCAATCCAACTCAACTCAACCCAACCCAACTCAACCCAACCCAACTCAACCCAATCCAACCCAACTCAACCCAATCAGCCCCAACCCAACTCAACCCAATCCAACTCAACTCAACCCAATCAGCCCCAACCCAACTCAACCCAATCCAACTCAACCCAACCCAATCCAACCCAACTCAACCCAATCAGCCCCAACCCAACTCAACCCAATCCAACTCAACTCAACCCAATCCAACTCAACCCAACCCAACCCAACTCAACCCAATCCAACTCAACTCAACCCAATCCAACCCAACTCAACCCAATCCAACCCAACTCAACCCAATCCAACTCAACTCAACCCAATCCAACTCAACTCAACCCAATCCAACTCAACCCAACCCAATCCAACTCAACCCAACCCAACTCAACCCAATCCAACTCAACTCAACCCAATCCAACTCAACTCAACCCAATCCAACTCAACTCAACCCAATCCAACTCAACTCAACCCAATCCAACTCAACTCAACCCAACCCAACCCAACTCAACCCAATCCAACTCAACTCAACCCAATCCAACTCAACTCAACCCAATCCAACTCAACCCAACCCAACTCAACCCAATCCAACCCTACCCAAACCAGTCCAATTCAACCCAATACAAACCAATCCAGCTCAACCCAACCCAACCCTACCAACAATACCCAATCAGACCCAACCCAACTCAACCCAATCAGACCCAACCCAACCCAACCCGATCCAAGCCAACCCAACCCAACCCATCCCAACCCAACCCTATCCAACCCAACCCAAGGGATACATAAGGATTGGACTCGGAAGGCAGCCCATTGAGCTCGAAGATGTTCAGGAGATCATAGAACTGCCCATGGGTGTCCCCACACACCGTCACCTGCTCCGTCTATGGGCAGGGGGGGAAAACCCACACGTCACCACCTGGAGCAGGAGCATCCCAACGCCATCACCCCCCCTCCAAGGAGACCCCCAACCCACCTCCTGCAGCGTGGTCTCCACCAGCGTGGGGAGCTTGGCCAGCACCTCCTTCACCTGCACCAGGATCTGAGGAGGGGACAAAGGGGCCTCGTGGTGGCCAAGGAGGGGACCTGTGGCATGGTGGGACCCCCCTGCCCCCATTCCCCCCATGCCCTCAGCATCTCATAGTCCTTCAAGTGGCTCTGAACCTGCCCAGGACCATGTTGCTGTGCCCCTAGGCCCATTACCCCCATTAACCCCATTGCCCTCATTAACCCCATTGCCCCATTACCCCATTGCCCCCTTGCCCCCATTAACACCATTGCCCCCATTGCCCCCATTACCTGGTAGGCACATTTCCTATGGAGCTTCTTCTGGTCCTTGTACCACTGCATCAGGTCCTTCATGAAGGCCAAGGTCACTCTGCCACCGTCCAGTTTGGGGCCGCTGTACTCGTCCTCGATGGCTGCGCCGCAAACACACCGGTGACACCAGGGGACAATGGGGACAAGGCCCTCATGGTCCCCCCCCCCGACCCATGCCAGGCCCTGATGGAGCCCAGAGCCTTGGCTTGAAGCCTTGTGGTGGAGGCCGAGACCTTTGTGAAGGTCCCAAAGCTCTGCTGGGAGCCCAAGACTTTCATGGGGACCCTTATGGGGACCTGGAGACCACCAAGGGGACCCTTATGGGGACCTGGAGACCACCAAGGGGACCCTTATGGGGACCTGGAGACCACCATGGGGACCCTTATGGGGACCTGGAGACCACCAAGGGGACCCTTATGGGGACCTGGAGACCACCATGGGGACCCTTATGGGGTCCTGGAGACCACCATGGGGACCCTTATGGGGACCTGGAGACCACCATGGGGACCCTTATGGGGACCTGGAGACCACCATGGGGACCCTTATGGGGACCTGGAGACCACCATGGGGACCCTTATGGGGACCTGGAGACCACCATGGGGACCCTTATGGAGACCTGGAGACCACCATGGGGACCCTTATGGGGACCTGGAGACCACCAAGGGGACCCTTATGGAGACCTGGAGACCATCATGGGGACCCTTATGGGCACCTGGAGACCACCATGGGGACCCTTATGGAGACCTGGAGACCACCATGGGGACCCTTATGGAGACCTGGAGACCACCATGGGGATGCCAAGATCCTCATGGGGATCTGGAGACCACCATGGGGACCCTTATGGGGTCCTGGAGACCACCATGGGGACCCTTATGGGGACCTGGAGACCACCATGGGGACCCTTATGGGGTCCTGGAGACCACCATGGGGACCCTTATGGGGACCTGGAGACCACCATGGGGACCCTTATGGGGTCCTGGAGACCACCATGGGGATGCCAAGCCCCTCATGGAGACCGCCCTGGCGATGCCAAGCCCGTGGCCCGGCCCTGAGGAGCAGTGGGGGGGGGCTCACTCATGCTCTCGATGTCCAAGGAGTCGACCACGGAGCGCTTGTGCTCGTCGGAGGCGATGGCGCGCTCGAAGGCCTTCTGCTTGACCAGCTTGTGGCACTCCTGGTACTTGAGCTTGGCGTCCTTGTCGTGGGGCCGCACCTTCACCACCTGCCGCCAGGGGGAGCCTCAGCCCCATAGGCACCCACAGGCACCCATCGCTCCCCACTGCCCCATAAGCACCCATCGCTCCCCACTGCCCCATAGGCCCCCATTGCCCCATAAGCACCCATCGCTCCCCACTGCCCCATAGGCCCCCATTGCCCCATAAGCACCCATCGCTCCCCACTGCCCCATAAGCACCCATCGCTCCCCACTGCCCCATAGGCCCCCATTGCCCCATAAGCACCCATCGCTCCCCACTGCCCCATAGGCCCCCATTGCCCCATAAGCACCCATCGCTCCCCACTGCCCCATAAGCACCCATCGCTCCCCACTGCCCCATAGGCCCCCATTGCCCCATAAGCACCCATCGCTCCCCACTGCCCCATAGGCCCCCATTGCCCCATAAGCACCCATCGCTCCCCACTGCCCCATAGGCCCCCATTGCCCCATAAGCACCCATCGCTCCCCACTGCCCCATAGGCCCCCACTGCCCCATAAGCACCCATCGCTCCCCACTGCCCCATAGGCCCCCATTGCCCCATAAGCACCCATCGCTCCCCACTGCCCCATAGGCACCCATTGCCCCATAAGCACCCATCGCTCCCCACTGCCCCATAGGCCCCCATTGCCCCATAAGCACCCATCGCTCCCCACTGCCCCATAGGCACCCATTGCCCCATAAGCACCAATCGCTCCCCACTGCCCCATAGGCACCCATTGCCCCATAAGTACCAATCGCTCCCCACTGCCCCATAGGCACCCACTGCCCCATAAGCACCCATCGCTCCCCACTGCCCCATAGGCCCCCATTGCCCCATAGGCCCCCATTGCCCCACAGGCCCCCATTGCCCCATACGCCCCCATTGCCCCATGCCCTCACCATCTCATAGTCCCTGAGGGCCACTCTGAACCTGCCCAGCGCCATGTTGCTGTGCCCCATAGGCCCCCATTACCCCATAGACCCCCATTGCCCCACAGGCCCCCATTGCCCCACAGGCCCCCATTGCCCCACAGACCCCCATTGCCCCACAGGCCCCCATTACCCCACAGGCCCCCATTACCCCACAGACCCCCATTGCCCCACAGGCCCCCATTGCCCCACAGGCCCCCGTTGCCCCACAGGCCCCCATTACCCCACAGGCCCCCATTGCCCCACAGACCCCCATTGCCCCACAGGCCCCCATTGCCCCACAGGCCCCCATTGCCCCATGCCCTCACCATCTCATAGTCCCTGAGGGCCGCCCGGAACCTGCCCAGCGCCATGTTGCTGTGCCCCACAGGCCCCCATTGCCCCACAGGCCCCCATTGCCCCATACGCCCCCATTGCCCCATGCCCTCACCATCTCATAGTCCCTGAGGGCCGCCCGGAACCTGCCCAGCGCCATGTTGCTGTGCCCCATAGGCCCCCATTGCCCCATAGGCCCCCATTGCCCCACAGGCCCCCATTGCCCCACAGGCCCCCATTGCCCCACAGGCCCCCATTGCCCCACACGCCCCCATTGCCCCATAGGCCCCCATTACCCCATAGACCCCCATTGCCCCACAGGCCCCCATTGCCCCATAGACCCCCATTGCCCCATAGGCTCCCATTGCCCCACAGGCCCCCATTGCCCCACAGGCCCCCATTGCCCCATAGGACCCATTGCCCCATAGGTCCCCACTGCCCCATAGGCCCCCATTGCCCCATAGGTCCCCACTGCCCCATAGGCCCCCATTGCCCCATAGGCCCCCATTACCCCACAGACCCCCATTGCCCCACAGGCCCCCATTGCCCCATAGGCCCCCATTGCCCCACAGGCCCCCATTGCCCCACAGGCCCCCATTGCCCCATAGGCCCCCATTGCCCCACAGGCCCCCATTGCCCCACAGGCCCCCATTGCCCCATACGCCCCCATTGCCCCACAGGCCCCCATTGCCCCATAGACCCCCATTGCCCCATAGGCTCCCATTGCCCCACAGGCCCCCATTGCCCCACAGGCCCCCATTGCCCCATACGCCCCCATTGCCCCATAGGTCCCCACTGCCCCATAGGCCCCCATTGCCCCATAGGTCCCCATTGCCCCACAGGCCCCCATTGCCCCACAGGCCCCCATTACCCCACAGGCCCCCATTGCCCCACAGGCCCCCATTGCCCCATAGGCCCCCATTGCCCCACAGGCCCCCATTGCCCCACAGGCCCTCATTGCCCCATAGGCCCCCGTTGCCCCATGCCCTCACCATCTCATAGTCCCTGAGGGCCGCCCGGAACCTGCCCAGCGCCATGTTGCTGTGCCCCATAGGCCCCCATTGCCCCACAGGCCCCCATTGCCCCACAGGCCCCCATTACCCCATAGACCCCCGTTGCCCCACAGGCCCCCATTGCCCCATAGGCCCCCATTGCCCCACAGGCCCCCATTGCCCCACAGGCCCCCATTACCCCATAGACCCCCGTTGCCCCACAGGCCCCCATTGCCCCATAGGCCCCCATTGCCCCACAGGCCCCCATTGCCCCACAGGCCCCCATTGCCCCATAGGCCCCCATTGCCCCACAGGCCCCCATTGCCCCATGCCCTCACCATCTCATAGTCCCTGAGGGCCGCCCGGAACCTGCCCAGCGCCATGTTGCTGTGCCCCATAGGCCCCCATTGCCCCACAGGCCCCCATTGCCCCACAGGCCCCCATTACCCCACAGGCCCCCACTGCCCCATAGGCCCCCATTGCCCCACAGGCCCCCATTACCCCATAGACCCCCATTGCCCCACAGGCCCCCATTGCCCCACAGGCCCCCATTGCCCCACAGGCCCCCACTGCCCCATAGGCCCCCATTGCCCCACAGGCCCCCATTGCCCCACAGGCCCCCATTGCCCCACAGGGCCCCCATTACCCCACAGGCCCCCATTACCCCACAGGCCCCCATTGCCCCATAGGCCCCCATTACCCCATAGACCCCCATTGCCCCACAGGCCCCCATTGCCCCATAGGCCCCCATTGCCCCATGCCCTCACCATCTCATAGTCCCTGAGGGCCGCCCGGAACCTGCCCAGCGCCATGTTGCTGTGCCCCATAGGCCCCCATTGCCCCACAGGCCCCCATTACCCCACAGGCCCCCATTGCCCCACAGGCCCCCATTGCCCCACAGGCCCCCATTACCCCACAGGCCCCCACTGCCCCACAGGCCCCCATTGCCCCACAGGCCCCCATTGCCCCACAGGCCCCCATTACCCCACAGGCCCCCATTGCCCCACAGGCCCCCATTGCCCCATGCCCTCACCATCTCATAGTCCCTGAGGGCCGCCCGGAACCTGCCCAGCGCCATGTTGCTGTGCCCCATAGGCCCCCATTGCCCCACAGGGCCCCATTGCCCCACAGGCCCCCATTGCCCCACAGGCCCCCATTGCTCCACAGGCCCCCATTGCCCCATAGACCCCCATTGCCCCACAGGCCCCCATTGCCCCACAGGCCCCCATTACCCCACAGGCCCCCATTGCCCCACAGGCCCCCATTGCCCCATGCCCTCACCATCTCATAGTCCCTGAGGGCCGCCCGGAACCTGCCCAGCGCCATGTTGCTGGCCGCCCTCCTGTAGTAGCCCTTGAGGTAGGCGCTGTCGAGCTGCAGGGCGCGCGTGGCGTCGGCCAGGGCGGCGCCGTAGCTCTCGGCCCGCAGGTGCGCCAGGCTCCGGTTCCCGTAGTAGATGGCATTGCCCGGCGCCAGCTCGATGGCGCTGCTGTAGAAGCGCACGGCCTGCTCGTAGTCCTGCACTGCGGGGGGGGGGGGGCACGGGGTTAACGGGGGGGGGCAGCGGGGGGGATGGGGGCAAGGGGGGGGATGGGGGGATGGGGGGGATGGGGGCAAGGGGGGGATGGGGGCAATGGGTGGGGATGGGGGGATGGGGGCGATGGGGGGATGGGGGCAATGGGGGTAATGGGGGCGATGGGGGTAATGGGGGGAATGGGGGTAATGGGGGCAATGGGGGGGATGGGGGCAATGGGGGCAATGGGGGGATGGGGGCAATGGGGGGGGATGGGGGGATGGGGGCAATGGGGGGGATGGGGGCAATGGGGGGGATGGGGGGATGGGGGCAATGGGGGGGATGGGGGCAATGGGGGGGGATGGGGGGGATGGGGGCAATGGGGGGATGGGTGTAATGGGGGGGGATGGGGGGATGGGGGCAATGGGGGGGGATGGGGGAATGGGGGGGGATGGGGGAATGGGGGGGGATGGGGGGATGGGGGCAATGGGGGGGGATGGGGGCAATGGGGGGGGATGGGGGGATGGGGGCAATGGGGGGGGACAGGGGGCAATGGGGGCAATGGGGGTAATGGGGGGGGACAGGGGGCAATGGGGGAGATGGGGGGTGGGGGGGTGAGAGGTGGTGGGGGGATGGGAGAATGGGGGTGATGGGGACAATGGGGGCCTATGGGGTAATGGGGGGGGATGGGGGGCACAGCACCATGGCGCTGGGCAGGTTCAGGGTGGCCTAAAGGACTATGAGATG